>NC_057794.1:406149635-406161248 GCF_018294505.1 Triticum aestivum
TTTTGTTTTCTTTCGAGATGGCACTATTTTCTTTATTTTTTGATCATTACTTAAAAAGGTAGTTTATAGATTAGCAATAGCGGACGAGGAGAGGTACATACAGCGTGACATGGTATCAATCTTGTGTTATTGTGATCTAAACCTACGGATCCAATATGAAAAATCAGAGATAATGTTTCTAATTATCAGAAAACCCGAGTGGGTGTCCCAACCTTCCATAGGATGGCGAGGGCTACTGTTGCCTAAATGTCGTGGTCGAGGCCTGCGGGGTGTTGCACATCCCATATAAGGTGGGAGTGACTAGTATAGAATCTGAGCTCCCAGTGCAAAAATAGAAAAAGCAACCTGAGCCACTGGATTAGAGATCAATGGTACAGATTCTGGTGGAGGGGCATGTTCCCACTTAATGTCCATTTCACGAAAACCCCCCTACCAACACTTGAATATAAAACATGACTTTTACAGTTACAACCTCAAGTCACTCGTCCATTTCCAAATTAGCACAACGTTGATGTCATCCTCCTAGAAGCTTGTCAATATTTCAGTACGTGAGAAAGTTGACCCATCCCCTTTAAGGTTCAAGCACAACTCAACGTACATGTTCTCTCTAAAAATTAAGAACTAAATGTACAGGCCAAACTTATGTTTAGAAAACAAAACAGATATGGCAGAAAGAAAACTGTCCCTCAAGGCAAAAATAATAATTTATTCCAGACTTGGTGAGCACCTTCTAAACTTATTACAAACTATATTTGCCAGTCTTGTTGCTTAATCTTCACAGCCAAGCAACAGAAATGCCGCAATGATCGAAATGATTGAAGTAAATACAATGAACATATATCTTGATAAATGTAGAGGGCTCTAGCAATTAAACAAGAAAACTACTAAATTCATTTATAACTATTATGCAACACTAAATTAAAGTCAACATTAAGCTTCTCTAGTAATAAACACCCACATCTCAATAGGATGGCGAAAATGAATTTCACAAGGTATTCTATTTCTGGTCCACTCTGATCCATATACATGGCCTGATTAACATGACAGGACCATTTATAGCACATGACCGACAACAAAGGATTTAAATTATCATGCAGACAAATGAGTTTTGCTCCTGCAATTGTAAGCAAGGGAAGCCTATGCTAAGCGCTTCTTCTCTCCATATGTACTCCTGATGCTTCTGGTAGTTAAAGCATCATCCATCTACAAATGAAGACAAATGAAGAAAAAAAATTATAGTTCACATCAGAAGGAAAGAAATTGAAAATAATTATGTTCATTGGTAGACTAAATGGTTGTAAGGGAGAAAAACAGAGCAAGCTGTAACAAGCATATATGTTGTACTTTAACCACTAGAATAGTACATTTAGGTGACTAGCATGAAAATTAAGTAAGATTGTCAGAACTGAAAACATTGACCAGAGTGTTACATCCTTTGCAAGTGAAATACCAACATCAGTAGAATAACCCAAAAAATTGCCTGCAACAGAGGTGTAGTGCTTAAAAAGTATTTAATATTAATAATACAAATTTCTAGGCTTGAATACCAGTTCATGTCCTAATCATGTGTGTGCTTCACAATTAAGAATGGGTGTTAAGTTTTTTTTCTAACTCGTAGATGAGGAAAATGTAACATCTTACAATAAATGAGTGGAGCCTTGTTAGAATGCTGCATCACAAAAACGTATGGCAGACCAGTGAAGAGAAAAGAACAAGAA
This sequence comes from Triticum aestivum, assembly GCF_018294505.1. NCBI lineage: Eukaryota > Viridiplantae > Streptophyta > Magnoliopsida > Poales > Poaceae > Triticum > Triticum aestivum. Next base: position 406,151,354 of record NC_057794.1, read on the forward strand.
TACCATATGGCAAAATATATTCAAAGCTTGACAATGACCGATCACTTGTATCATCAGAAAAGTGAAGGTGTAATTTGATGTTGTTACAAGTTCCAACTCTTAATTGTTTTGTTCAATATCAAGTTCACCTGACTTCCAATCAACCATAACAGTATGATTCCGTAATGCTTGTATAGAATAAGAAAATTGCAACCGAGCATTGATTTAAAGGCAAGTAACCCTCATCGCTCAAACTTATGAGCTGAAGGACATACTTTATGAATGTTTGACAGATGCAAATTATTATTCTAAATCAATAGTAAACAAATAATTTGATGGCGTGCATAAATGGTAGTCTTCAAAGCAAGAAGTGCAAACCTCCACTCTTGTGTTATATTATTCTTAGAGCATGTCCTTGCATCACGGAACACCGCTATCATACAAATGATGCATTTCCGTGGAGCATATAAAGCTAGAAGTCTATTGTCACATCTCATACATCCCAATATGACTTGCTTGTCAGACTTACTAGAGCATCAGCGCCAATTTTTAACAGAGTAATAACATTGTACTTGACCAAGATCAAAACTTGACTAATAAACATGGACAAGTATCTATTGTGTGAAGTATTGGTAGTTGGTACATATTCCCTTTCTGTATAGAAAATCAAGAGTTTGGGCATTGTTTAAGATGGTTAAAGGAGATGGTAATGATGGCCAATTTTAGTTTGTGTAATCTTTAGACCTATGTGTTTTTTGATACAGTATCACATCTTTCTTTTGAAGAAAAAGAGAGAGCCCCCCTCTCTGGTTTCCTTTATATAAAACCAATGTCTTACTAGTTGCTACAGAGAAGGGAAAACATCTAAAGAACTCTGGAAGTGTTTCGGTTTATTTAACAGTAGAGCAAGTCTAAATAACCCCTGGACTGGGGAAGCTCAAATTTCCATCACTTTGGCTGATTGGAAAGCAGTTCAACAGTGATACACCAAGCTTGTCATCAGCCAGTAGAATACACATTACCACAACTAAATCATGCACTAATCAGCATGCTATTGCTGGATCCGGAATGAATAGATCAAACATAGACACGCATATAGGAAGCTAACAATTAAAAAACTAAAAAATGTTATAAAATAGGAATTCAACGAACATAAGCATCATCTCATAATGAGTCCCTCACCATGGTGATCGAGGACCTGGCACATGCGGCCGTCGATCTGCGTCATCGCGAACACGTCCGTGATGTGGGACTTCCGACCAGTCACCAACCCGTCATATAGTCCAGCACGGTGAAGGTCGGGTGGTGCTCCTGTGGAGCAGACCGTGGCAGAGCTGGATGTGGCCGAGACGATGATGTGGAGCGCGACGTCGGGGTGCCCGGAAGTGGATCCAGACGGCCTGGGTGGCGGAGTAGTTAGGGGAGGGGCCACGCACGGCGGCGGCCTCCCGCCGGATCTGGATCGCCGCCACAGCCGGCAAAGAGAACGGAGATGTGCGAGAGGGTTCAGTCGTTTGCACATAATTATTCAGAATCGGGGGACCTTTCTGCACAAACTTTTGTGACCGTGAGTACAGATCCCACACCCCAGAATATGTGCCATCGATTTCTAATCCGACGGCCCATGTCACTTTTTTCTATTTTTGCACTGTAAGCTCAGATTCTATACTAGTCGCTCCCATATAAGGTCGAAGAAAGTTGGCGCATGCAATGCTAGGCATGTTCAGAAATGCACAACTACTAGGTATAGCACGCCTCGAAGGGGTCATCACAGGTGAGGTAGGCGCAGTCGTGGACGATACTCTTGCGAAGTAGGTTAGCCTCCTAGTTGAGACGATCTCGGAATAGTAGCCACTTGAAGATCTGTATCTTCATAGGTACCTTGGAGGACCAAATAAAGTGTGCGTTGTGGTCGAGTTGGGTCTCAGCGGGGAGAAGTCAATATGCGTACCATGAGGAGAACGTCCAACTGTGGGTGAGATACCTGTTGTCGGTGCCGTCTTAGGTCGAAAGTACTGCAATGATGAGATATCATCGTCGAACTCGGAAGAGGCAACCGAGGTAAGGAGGTTCCGTAGGTTAGAAAAATATATTCATGTTGGCTTCTTTATAAAATCCATGTGATGGTTTTTAATTCGATTATGAGTTTTTCATCTTGTACCTTCTCTGGTTTTGGGATGGGTGGCTCCTATCTGAAGCATATACATAGTTGAAGAGCCAGGACTTTCACACATAGACAACTGCCATCAGCTTCGGCCTAGTAAACGGAACTTGCTTTAGTTTTCATGATTCGTTTTGTCGTCACAAAGTGTCCTCTTCTGGAAAGAACCAAACGGTTGCAACGGTGTCCTCCTTGTACGCCGATGCATCCAGTATACCCCAGCAACAAGAGGGCAACGTGACGACGCAACTATTTTGAACATCATTCTTGAGATACCTTCAAATGTGTGCATATCAATGTGTGGACACCTAAATACCCCGCACATGCTATCATTTCCTTCCTCCCCTTACCCGCAACACAATGACACACGACCGAACACACTCGAGTAACCAAGATGTGGTCATAAGTTGTAAAAATTATTATTTGTCAATGACATATGATGGTGTCCTGGACCAGGGGTTGATGAAGCTATGTACCTAGGATAGGGGCATGGACCTGTCCTAAGTACCCTACCCAAGGACATCCCTAGAAGAAGTCACCTTTCAATCGACTTGGAGGTATCCCACTCGACAGATTCAAGACACTCGACCACGAAGCAATCACTAGACCAAATTCCAACCACTCGACTGCCAGGATATCTAAAGTCACCCTGCACGCAAACGGTCGGTCATTAAGTAGCTTTTATGGTCATCCTAGCACTTTATTAGGGGCGTTACCAGTAACCCCCAGTCTTAATGTACTTTAAACCTTGCATTACTGAGGGCTGGAGGGGCCTGGCGAACTCTATATAAGCCACCCCCTCCTCAGTATCAAGGGTTGGCACCCCTGTTATTCATACACACATAATTCAGTCGACCGCCTCCGGGCACCGAGACGTAGGGCTGTTACTTCCTCCGAGAAGGGCCTGAACTCGTAATCCTCGTGTGCTTACAACTCCTCCATAGCTAAGATCTAGACTCTCCATACATACCCCCCTACATCACTGTCAGAGTTAGAACCACGACAGTTGGCGCCCACCTTGGGGCTAGGAGTCTTAGCGCCTAGTTTGAGAAGTTGCGATTTTTTCCGATCTCCTTGATCATGGTTTCGGGCGGAGCCTTGGTGGAGGGCCGCGAGATCTGTCTCGGCGCGCTCACGTTCATCGCCGACGACTCCGCTTGGCTTCAGGAGGCTCCACTCGACGTCGACGCGCTCCCCGTCCGCGAGGCGACACACTTTCGTGCATGCGTCCGTGGTGTCCTCCTACGGCAGCCGTCGACCCAGTATCGGTCGCCTCCCGTGGCATCTCCCCGCCCTGTTTCTTGCCGGCGCAAGCGCTCCGGTCGGTCGAGGCTTCAGAGGTGGGTGAGGCATGCGGTGGCCCACCAGTCGGCCATCCCACAAGTCACGGCAATCGAGCCCGACGAATCCCTCTATGGCCTGTTCGACCTGTCGACTGGCTCCGCAGAGACCGCATCCGAATGCGACAGCAGTGACCCAGCTGCAGAGGTTCTGGTGATCGATGGGCCACACAGTCCTCCCGGTTTCCCCCGCGCTGACGGAGGCGTGGATGGGGGCGACCCGTCGCGTCCTCATGAGGAGTATCTCCCCGAGCCTCTCACGTCGTTGCAGCGGGAGGAACTTCGCCGCCGGAACATGGATGCACTCCACACTCCTATCGTTGGAGAAACCCCCGAGGCCCGAGCCTTGGAGGACGCGCGCTTGGCTACCTTGGCCGAGCGCACTCGACTGGAGAATCTCCAGCGAATACTCGACGAGCGAGCGCGTCAATGGGCTCCAGAATCCAGTCGACGTCAACTCTTTCCGCCCCGCAGGTATATCGTACTCCGATTCAGAATTTGGCGGCTGCGGCCCGTATAGCAGAGTCGGTTCAGCCCTCCCAGTCAGAGGCTGGCAGAGGCTTGTTGCAAATCAGAGCGTTGCTCCGGGCAGCGGGAGACCAGAATTCCGCTGTTTCTCAGTCGCGGAACATGATCCACAGTCGATCCGTTGCAGCGGATACAGTCCAGTTGGCTCACAGCCCAAGATCGCCTCCGAGGCGTGAGGGACGTGGAGACCGGCGTGATCAGTACAGAAGGAATGAGCAGTATGATCACCGATTCGATCGTGATGATCGACGAGTGCCAACCCCTCCCCCGAGGAGTGGATCATATGTGCCTCGACAGCATGTGGACAGGCGCCCTCATAGTGTTGGGCGGAGAATTCCAGTCGACCCCAGGGAACCAGGCTTTAATGCGAGATCCATTCTCGTTCAAGGTTTGATCGATAGGAATAGAGCTCACCGAGAAGGCCACGACGGAGATGCGCCTACCAGTAGCAGAGTACATGTTTCAGGGCCAGAGTGTTTCAGTCGAGCCATCAGAGCCGCTGCAATTCCTCCCAACTTCAGGTTGGAGACTGGAGGTAGTAAGTTCAACGGTGAGTCCAAGCCCGATACTTGGCTTGAAGATTACCGAGTGGCTGTCCAGATCGGCGGTGGGAACGATGAGGTATCCATGAAGCACCTGCCTCTCATGTTAGAAGGCTCGGCCAGAGCGTGGCTGAATCAGTTAGCACCCAGCAGCATTTACACTTGGGAGGATCTCTCCCGAGTGTTTGTCACCACATTTGAAGGAACATGCAAGCGACATGCAGGCCTTACAGAATTGTGGTCTTGTGTGCAGAAACCGAATGAAACTCTAAGGGATTACATCAAGAGGTGGATCACATTGCATCACACAGTTGTACCAGATCATCAAGCAGTTTGTGCCTTTAAAGAAGGCGTTAAGTACAGAGAATTGAATCTGAAGTTCGATCGAACCGGAGAGATGTCTCTGAATCGGATGATGGAGATTGCCACCAAATACGCTAATGGTGAAGATAAGGATCGACTCCGGAGTGGCAAGCATAAAGCAGTCGCCCAGGAAACCAGAGGAAATTCCAGTCGGAAACAGAAGCGGAAAGCCGAGCCAGCCGCTCCTGGGGAGGCCCTGGCCGTAACCCAGGGAAAATTTAAGGGAAAACCCAAAGGACCTTGGAACCCCAAGAAAGTTAAAGACCAAGATGGAAATGATGTTTTGGATCTACCGTGTCACATCCACACCAAGAAAGATGAAGAGGGTAAACTCATTTACCCAAAGCATACCACTCGACAGTGTCGGCTTCTGATCCAGCAGTTTCAGGGCAAGCAGTCCAAAGATAAGGAAAAGGAGTCGGACAAAGTTGAGGACAAGGAAGATAGTGACGATGGGTACCCCCAGGTCAATTCACCCTGATGATTTTTGCTGATGTTGAGAGCAAAAGTCGACTGAAGGTTATTAACCGTGAGGTAAATATGGTTGCTCCGGCAACACCCAATTATCTAAAGTGGTCCCAGACTGCCATCACATTCGACCAGTCTGATCACCCTACGCACATTGCCACCCCTAGGAGGCAAGCTCTGGTGGTCGACCCAGTTGTCGAAGGCACTCGACTGACCAAAGTCCTGATGGATGGAGGCAGCGGTTTGAACATACTGTATGCAGAAACATTGAAAGGGATGGACATTCCGATGTCCAGGCTCAGCACCAGTAACATGAGTTTCCATGGAGTCATTCCTGGGAAGAAAGCCGAGTCACTCGGCCAAATTGCTCTTGATGTGGTTTTCGGTGATTCCAAGAATTACCGCAAGGAAAAGTTGACATTCGAAGTTGTGGATTTCCAAAGTGCTTATCACGCTATTTTGGGCAGGCCAGCTTATGCACGCTTCATGGCTTGACCATGTTATGTGTATCTCAAATTGAAGATGCCTGGTCCCAAAGGTGTGATCACTGTTACAGGCAATCGGAAGAAAGCAGAAGAGTGTTTTCAGAAAGGCTCAAAGATTGCTGACGCTCAGATGGCGGTGGTCGAGCTGCAAGAGTATCAGAAGACTGCAGATCCGAGTGAGTTGCTACGAGCTAAGAAGCCTGCTTCAGAATTAGCTTTTCAGTCGTCCGGTGAAACGAAGGCAGTTCACATTCACCCGACCGATCCAAACGCTGCTCCGACTCACATCTCAACGACGGTCGACTCCAAATAGGAAGAAGCGCTCATCCAGTTCCTCCGTGAGAACTGGGACATCTTCGCATGGAAGCCTGCGGACATGCCTAGAGTTCCCAGGGGGCTGGCTGAGCACCGTCTACGAGTCAACCCAAAATTTAAACCTGTGAAAGAACATCTTCGACGGTCCGCCGTCCAGAAGAGGAAGGCCATTGGCGAGGAGGTGGCTCGGCTCTTAGCAGCGGAGTCCATCCGAGAAATTTTCCACTCCGAGTGGCTTGCCAATGTTGTCATGGTCCTCAAGAAGGACAAGTCACTTCGCATGTGCATTGATTTCAAGCATATCAATCGGGCCTGCCCGAAAGATCATTTTCCTCTCCCCCGCATCGACCAGATAGTCGACTCGACTGCGGGATGTGAGCGTTTGTCTTTCCTAGACGCCTATTCCGAGTACCATCAGATCCGTCTGTACGGGCCCGACGAGATCAAAACAGCTTTCATCACTCCATTCGGGTGCTTCTGTTATGTCACCATGCCGTTCGGCCTCAAGAATGCCGGGCCACGTTCATGAGGATGATTCAGAAGTGTTTGCTCACTCAAATCAGTCGGAATGTGGAGGCATACATGGATGATATTGTGGTCAAGTCACGGAAGGGTTCCGACCTGCTGACTGACCTTGCTAAAACCTTTGCCAACCTCAGGAGGTATGATATCAAGCTCAATCCATCAAAGTGCACGTTTGGAGTTCCAGGTGGGAAGTTACTCGGTTTTCTCATTTCCGAACGGGGAATCGACGCCAATCCTGAAAAAATTGGTACTATACTCCGGATGAAACGTCCTGTGCGTGTGCATGACGTCCAGAAGCTTACAGGATGCTTGGCCGCTTTAAGTCGATTCATCTCTCGCCTCGGTGAAAAGGCATTGCCTCTTTACCGACTGATGAAGAAGTCCGACAAGTTCGAGTGGACTCCAGAAGCTGATGCAACGTTTACGGAGCTCAAAGCTCTGCTCTCCACCTAGCCGGTGCTTGCTGCCCCAATCAGCATGGAGCCTTTGCTGATTTATATTGCAGCCACAGGACAAGTTGTCAGTACAGTACTTACGGTCGAGCAGGAAGAATGAAAGGCCTTCAAAGTTCAGCGCCCAGTATATTATGTTTCTGAAGTTTTGACTCCTTCAAAGCAAAGATATCCTCATTACCAGAAGCTTGTATATGGGATTTATATGACCACGAAGAAGGTTGCACATTACTTCTCTGGTCATTCCATTACAGTCGTCAACGATGCTCCACTATCAGAGATTTTGCACAACAGAGATGCAACTGGTCGAGTGGCCAAATGGGCGATTGAACTTCTTCCCCTAGATATCAAGTTTGAGGCAAATAAAGCTATCAAGTCCCAAGCAATTGCAGATTTCGTCGCCGAGTGGATCGAACAGCAACTTCCGACTCAAGTTCACTCGGAGCACTGGACCATGTTCTTCGATGGATCTAAGATGCTGAATGGTTCCGGTGCTGGGGTAGTATTGGTTTCCCCCCGAGGAGATAAGCTCAGATATGTTCTCCAGATTCACTTCAATTCCTCCAATAACGAAGCAGAATATGAAGCACTTTTGTATGGGTTGCGCATGGCCATTTCACTCGGCGTCCGTCGCCTCATGGTCTATGGCGACTCAGATTTGGTGGTTAATCAGGTGATGAAAGAATGGGACATCAGAAGTCCAGCTATGACTGGTTATTGCAATGCAATGAGAAAGTTAGAGAAGAAATTCGAGGGGTTAGAGCTTCATCACATCCCCGACTGAAAAATCAAGCGGCTGATGATTTGGCAAAAATAGGCTCCAAGAGAGAAGCCATCCCCAGCAATGTGTTTTTGGAACACATCCACTCGCCATCAGTCCAAGAAGATCCTTTTACAGATGAAGCCCCGCAGCCAAAGAGTGCCACAGATCCGACTGAAGTTGAAATTCCGGCAGTGGTCGACCTAATCATGGAAGTTTTGGCAATCACCCCTGACTGGACGATACCGTACATCGCGTATATCCTGAGAAAGGAACTCCCGGAGGACGAAGAAGAGGCTCGATAGATCGTCCATCGATCCAAGGCCTTTACAGTCATAAAGGGACAGTTGTATAGAGAAAGCGCGACTGGAGTCGGTCAGAAGTGTATAACACCAGAAGAAGGTCAGATAATCCTTGATGGTATCCACTCGGGGACTTGTGGTCCTCATGCGTCCTCTCGGACCATTGTGGCTAAAGCATACCGAGCGGGATTTTACTGGCCAAGAGCGAATGAAATGGCAAAAGAGATAGTCGACAAGTGTGAAGGGTGCCAGTTCTACTCCAACATGTCGCACAAGCCTGCATCAGCCCTGAAGACCATTCCACTCATCTGGCCCTTCGCTGTTTGGGGACTGGACATGGTTGGCCCATTGAGAACAGGCAGGAGCAGTTTCACACATGTGCTTGTGGCAGTCGACAAGTTTACCAAATGGATTGAAGCTAAGCCTATCAAGAATCGTGATGCTTGCACTGCTATCAGTTTCGTCAGAGAGTTAACATTCAGATATGGAGTCCCGCATAGCATCATCACCGACAATGGGTCAAACTTTGATTCAGACAAGTTTAGAGCTTTTTGCGCCTCTCAAGGCACACGAGTCGACTATGCATCGGTCGCCCACCCCCAGTCGAATGGACAAGCAGAAAGGGCAAATGGTCTGATTCTCAAAGGACTAAAGCCTCGGCTGATGCGTGATCTCAAGCACGCAGCAGGCGCTTGGGTCGACGAGCTTCCGTCGGTCCTGTGGGGATTGAGGACTACCCTGAATCGGTCGACTGGAAGAACTCCGTTCTTTCTGGTTTACGGAGCGGAAGCAGTCCTGCCGAGTGATCTACTTCACAATGCACCCCAAGTCGAGCTTTATACCGAAGATGAAGCAGAACAAGCCCGGCAAGACGCAGTCGACCTCCTGGAAGAAGAAAGAGAAATGGCTATGATCCGATCGACCATTTATCAGCAAGACTTGCGTTGATTCCATGCCAGAAATGTGAAGAGTCGAGCCTTCCAAGAAGGAGATTTGGTCCTCCGAGTGGATCAACAGAAACCACACAAGCTCGCTCCTACTTGGGAAGGTCCCTTCATCGTCACCAGAGTCCTCCACAATGGAGCGTATCACCTTTACAATGTCGATCGCCAGATCGATGAGCCACGAGCTTGGAATGCAGAACTGCTCCGCCCCTTTCACACTTGAATTCTCACTCGGATGAGATGTAATAAGAAAAACTTCTGTAGTCTATTTATCAAAGACAAGAGTGTTACAAATTTTCCTATAATTGTTGTTGCTTTTTTTTGCGTGTGAAATCCCCCAGTGGGTGGCTTAGCTGCGAATCCGTTTTGCCTAAGTTTGTAAAAAAATATCCTACCGAGTGGCGAACCAGACTCCCACTCGGAGGCTTAGCTGCAGCTCAGTGCTCGCCTAAGTGTTTAAAAATCCTACCGAGTGGCGAGCCAGACTCCCACTCGGAGGCTTAGCTGCAGCCCAGTGCTCGCCTAAGTGTTTAAAAATCCTACCGAGTGGTGAGCCAGACTCCCACTCGGAGGCTTAGCTGCAGCCTAGTGCTCGCCTAAGTGTTTAAAAATCCTACAGAGTGGTGAGCCAGACTCCCACTCGGAGGCTTAGCTACAGCCCAGTGCTCGCCTAAGTGTTTAAAAATCCTACCGAGTGGCGAGCCAGACTCCCACTCGGAGGCTTAGCTGCA
>NC_057794.1:406161490-406254399 GCF_018294505.1 Triticum aestivum
CAGACTCTCACTCGGAGGCTTAGCTGCAGCCCAGTGCTCGCCTAAGTGTTTAAAAATCCTACCGAGTGGAGAGCAAACCTCCCACTCGGAGGCTTAGCTGCAGCCAAGTGCTCGCCTAAGTATTTAAAAATCCTACCGAGTGGTGAGCAGACCTCCCACTCGGGGGGCTTAGCTGCAGTCCAGTACTCGCCTAAGTTTGAAAAAATCCTACCGAGTGGAGAGCAGACCTCCCACTCGGGGGCTTAGCTGCAGTCCAGTACTCGCCTAAGTTTTTAAAATCCTACCGAGTGGAGAGCAGACCTTCCACTCGGAGGCTTAGCTGCAGCCCAGTGCTCGCCTAAGTACGGAACACATCCCAATCCGCAAGGACGACGAGGTGCAAATCGACTGCTATCTTCTCCTTCGGAGTTGCACCACAAATACAAAGTTATTTCGAGTGAACAACAAGTTCCACTCGACAGATAATTCATGAAGATATTCAACGATAAATCAAGTTCAGATAAGATCCAAAGGTTCTAGAATGCAGATCAAAGTACTCGAGCCTCCAGCTCGACAGAGTTTAATGGTTACAAAATCCACTCGGCATTCCGAGGCAAATTTAAAGTGAAGCATAAAAGTTTTTATTCCTCATGCGGAGGACTGGAAGGGGCGACGGACTCGTCCAAGTCGATCCTGTCTGCAATGCGAGTGGTAGCAGCAATGAAAGTCTCCATGAAGTCTTGAAAGTTGTGCTTCCTGGTATTGGCAACTTGGATGGCGGCCAACTTTTCTTCTCGCGCCTCCTTGCAGTGGACACGGACCAGAGACAGAGCAACGTCAGCGCCACATATAGCAGAAGATTTCTTCCATTCCGCCACTCGACCTAGGACTTCATTCAGTCGAGTCATCAGGGACTCGAGGTCATTCTGAAGCGTCATCCTAGGCCAGAGCGACGTGTCGATCCGTGACATCGCAACCTTCAACCGAGCAAGATAGTCAACAACGCCGGCAACACGAGATTCCAGTCGGAGCACGTTCATAGCAGCCTCGTCCTTCACTGGAGAATTGATGGGGTCCAAGTTTGTCTCCACTCGACTGGTCTCCTCTTCGAAGTTCTGGCAGAATTCTGTAAACACAATTCAAGGATAAGTCAGTGGCTCTACGCAGATTTGGTAACTACAAGTCAGTCGGGCCGGAGTAATTACCCTCGAGCATGATGAACAGCTTCTTGGCGAGTCCACCGAGATAAGCCTCCAGATCATTCCTCTTCCCCGCCAGTTCACTTGCCTTGTCATTCAGAGCTATATTGCCATTCTTCAGACGGCTGGCCTCTCGATTAGCCGCGTCGAGAGCAGTTTTCAGCCTGGAGTTTTCCTTTGCAAGAGTACCGACTGAAGCCAGTTTTTCTTCAGCAAGCTTCGTTTTGTTTAGGGCCTCCTTCTGCGCTTTGGCAAGGTCTTGATCCTTCTTCTTCAGAGCCTCCTCCATTTTGTCTGCGAAACAGCAAGTGAGATCAACATCGAGGACGGCCAGAAAGAAAGGACAGTCGACAAAAGCTCACCAGCCATACCTTTTGCTTCGTCCCTCGCCTTCTGCAAGTTCTCCTGAGCAAGCTTCAAGTCAAGGTTCAGCTGGATCTGTTTGTTCTCCAACTCAGTGTAGCGAGCCACAAGTTCGCAGGATTTCTGCAAAAAATCAGTCGACAAACATCCAAGATAAGTTGCTTCCGAGTAACCAAGAGACAATGATGGCGTTTCTAAGACTACAGCCGAATCAAAAACATTCGACAGTAGTCTCGGGGACTACACCCAGTGGGTGCACTCAGCGTGCCCCCACTGGTTCGACCAAAAAAAATCAACTGCCCGCAGCCGACCGTGTACAGTTCCATTCGACATGGCCTGACCAGACCGAGTGAAGAAGTTCAGCTAAAGCAACACAATATAAAGACTACAGTCGACTGCCAGCAGTCCACCGTAGTCTCGGGGACTACACCCAGTGGGTGCACTTAGCGTGCCCCCACTCGTCAAAAAGATTAATAGACACACCCAGTGGGCATACAGATATAAAGATCTTCGGAAAAGAGATTCTTCAGATAGCATATCCTAACAGAACAAGCAGTGAATCGACTGACCTGGATGTTGCTCTGAAGAGCTGAGCTCGCGTCATAAGCTACTTGGCTGGCTTCCCGAACCACCTTCACTTGCTCCATCATGATCCCCGCCTGGCGTATAGCCTCTTTAGCAGCACCCACTTGGTCCTCAGGGACGTGGTGTGTGGCAAAAAGCGAAGGCGGATTTGCAGTCGACGTCGAAGGCCGGACACTCGTCAGAGGTTCAGCGAAGGTCACAGAAACCCGAGTGGTATCACCACCCTCCCGGACTGCGGCCTCAGGCTCCGGAGTAGTTCGTGGGGTCTTGCCAGCCGGCGCCCTCCTGTTCCTTCATGCCCTCAGCGGCACTTCGTCGTCGTCATCAGGGAGGTCAATGACATGAGGAGGAGCTACAAGAAAAACCAATCGACCGGAATTATAAGAAATCGTCAGTCGACTAAAAGCAGAGCATCAGCAATTGTACCGGGGTTGGAGGTAACAGCGTCTTCCATCTCTTGATCATCGTCCTTGGGGGAGATCTCCGAGGTGGCAGCACTGCAAATTTCGAAAGTCAGTCAGCTTATTCAATGAGTCGACCAAGAGTCCATCACGTTCGACAAAGGAAAACAAATTCTACTATTACCCAGAAATGGTGGGGACAATCATCTTCATCTTGGGCAGAGCCTTGGGCGGCTTGGACGGCGTCGCGCGTGGGTGCTTGGGAGCTTTTTCTGTCGGCGCTGAAGATGAGGTCCGAGGGCGCTTTGACGACTGCCCAACAGGGACAGTCGCCTTACCACGTTCCCGCGCAGGGTCGTGTGTAAGCTTGGATCACTGTACCGAGCAGGGAGGTTCAACTTCTTCCTCCTCCTCTTCACTGGAGTCGTCGTCGTCATCCCCCTCTCCTTCGCTGTCAGATTCCCACTCTTCTCCCTCGTCTCCACTTTCGCCTCCACTTGCCTCTCCTTCCTCGGCCTGCTCCTGTGCTCCATTGGGTGTCGAGTACATCTCAATAGTGGCCTAGAGGACAACAAACGAGACAAAAGTCAATCGAATGATCCAAAAAGAATAAGTAAAGAAAGCAAGATCACAGTCGGAAACGCAAGGTCAAACCTTGTCCACTTCGTATGTTTGGTCGAGTGGAGGAATCCTCCTGGCTCCTCGAGGGTTGTCCTTGTTCCCTGTGATACTCGACAGCCACCCTTCCAACATCTTGTCAGTGACCTCCTCTGGGTGAATCCGAGTGGTGTCTTCGAGACCCGAGTACAGCCACATCGGGTGGTCACGAGCCTGAAGCAGTTGGATGCGCCTCCGAAGGAAGACTTCCAACAAGTCCATGCCAGTCACACCCTCTCAGACAAGCTGAACCACTCGACCGACTAGCACCTTGACTTGCGCCTTTTCCTCCGGCGTCACTTTCAGAGAGGCAGGTTTTTGTGCTCGATTCAGAGAAAAAGGGGGAAGCCCAGTCGACTGTCCTGGGGTCACCTGGTCTTTACAGTAAAACCAAGTAGAATGCCACCCACAGACTGACTCGGGAAAAGTGATAGACGGAAAGGAACTTTTTCCCCTCATCTGGATCGCCAGACCCCCGCACAGCTGGATCACCTGCGTCTGTTCGTCACTCGACTTGGCCTTCTTGACCGACTGAGAGCGGCAAGTGAAGATGTGCTTGAAGAGTCCCCAATGGGGGCGGCAACCCAAGAAGTTTTCACACAAGGAAACGAAAGCAGCAAGATACACAATAGAATTGGGAGTAAAGTGATGGAGCTGCGCGCCGGAGAAGTTCAAGAAGCTCCGGAAAAAAGGATGAGGAGGCAGAGAGAATCCACGATCGATATGGGTGGCGAGGAGGACGCACTCACCATCAAGAGGCTGGGGTTCGACTTGTTTCCCCGGGAGGCGTGCAGATTCGTGGGGAATGAATCCCCCCTCGACCAGATCATCGAGATCATCCTGCCGAATCACTAATGGCATCCAGTCGCCCTGGATCCAATCCTTGGGCAGAGCAGTCCTCGAGGAAGATCCGCCCCGAGCGGACTTCTTCCCCTTCCCCTGTTGGGGAACGTAGCAGAAATTCAAAATTTTCCTACGCGTCACCAAGATCTATCTATGGAGAGACCAGCTACGAGTAGAAGGAGAGTGCATCTACATACCCTTGTAGATCGCTAAGCGGAAGCGTTCAAGTGAACGGGGTTGATGGAGTCGTACTCGTCGTGATTCAAATCACCGATGATCAAGTGCCGAACGGACGGCACCTCCGCGTTCAACACACGTACAACCCGGTGACGTCTCCCACGCCTTGATCCAGCAAGGAGAGAGGGAGAGGTTGAGGAAGACTCCATCCAACAGCAGCACAACGGCGTGGTGGTGATGGAGGAGCGTGGCAATCCAGCAGGGCTTCGCCAAGCACCATGGGAGAGGAGGAGGAGGGAGAGGGGCAGGGCTGCACTAACTAGAGATCAAATCGCGTGTTATGGGCAGCCCCATGCCTCAATATATATAGGGGGGAAGGGGGCTGCGCCCCCTTTAGGGTTTTCCCACCCCCTAGGGGCGGCGGCCAGCCCTAGATGGGTTTTGGGGTGCGGCCAAGAAGGGGGGGAGGAGTCCATCCTCCCCAAGGCACCTCGGAGGTGCCTTCCCCTTTGAGGACTCTTCCCTCTAGGGTTCCCTAGGCGCATGGGCCTCTTGGGGCTGGTGCCCTTGGCCCATGTAGGCCAAGGCGCACCCCCTACAGCCCATGTGGCCCCCCGGGGCAGGTGGCCCCACCCGGTGGGCCCCCGGGACCCTTCCGGTGGTCCCGGTACAATACCGATGACCCCGAAACTTGTCCCGATGGCCGAAACAGGACTTCCCATATATAAATCTTTACCTCCGGACCATTCCGGAACTCCTCGTGACGTCCGGGATCTCATCCGGGACTCCGAACAACATTCGGTTACCACATACAAGCTTCCTTTATAACCCTAGCGTCATCGAACCTTAAGTGTGTAGACCCTACGGGTTCGGGAGACATGCAGACATGACCGAGACGTTCTCCGGTCAATAACCAACAGCGGGATCTGGATACCCATGTTGGCTCCCACATGTTCCACGATGATCTCATCGGATGAAACACGATGTCAAGGACTTAATCAATCCCGTATTCAATTCCCTTTGTCTAGCGGTATTTTACTTGCCCGAGATTCGATCGTCGGTATACCGATACCTTGTTCAATCTCGTTACCGGCAAGTCACTTTACTCGTTCCGTAACACATCATCCCGTGATCAACTCCTTGGTCACATTGCGCATATGATGATGTCCTACCGAGTGGGCCCAGAGATACCTCTCCGTTTACACGGAGTGACAAATCCCAGTCTCGATTCGTGCCAACCCAACAGACACTTTCGGAGATACCTGTAATGCACCTTTATAGCCACCCAGTTACGTTGTGACGTTTGGTACACCCAAAGCATTCCTACGATATCCGGGAGTTGCACAATCTCATGGTCTAAGGAAAAGATACTTGACATTGGCAAAGCTCTAGCAAATGAACTACACGATCTTTTGTGCTAGTCTTAGGATTGGGTCTTGTCCATCACATCATTCTCCTAATGATGTGATCCCGTTATCAACGACATCCAATGTCCATAGCCAGGAAACCATGACTATCTGTTGATCACAACGAGCTAGTCAACTAGAGGCTCACTAGGGACATATTGTGGTCTATTTATTCACACGTGTATTACGATTTCCGGATAATACAGTTATAGCATGAATAAAAGACAATTATCATGAACAAGGAAATATAATAATAATACTTTTATTATTGCCTCTAGGGCATATTTCCAACAGTCTCCCACTTGCACTAGAGTCAATAATCTAGTTCACATCGCCATGTGATTAACACTCACAGGTCACATCGCCATGTGACTAATACCCAAGAGTTTACTAGAGTCGGTAGTCTAGTTCACATCACTATGTGATTAACACTCAATGAGTTTTATGTTTGATCATGTTGCTTGTGAGAGAGGTTTTAGTCAACAGGTCTGAACCTTTCAGATCCGTGTGTGCTTTACAAATCTCTATGTCATCTCCTAGATGCAGCTACCACGCTCTATTTGGAGCTATTCCAAACAACTGTTCTACTTGGAGCTATTCTAAATTATTGCTCCATTATATGTATCCGGTCTCTCTACTCAGAGCTATCCGGATAGGTGTCAAGCTTGCATCGTCGTAACCTTTACGACGAACTCTTTTACCACCTCCATAATCGAGAAAATTCCTTAGTCCACTAGTTACTAAGGATAACTTTGACCGCTGTCCTGTGAGCCATTCTTGGATCACTCTTGTACCCCTTGACTGACTCATGACAAGGCACACTTCAGGTGCGGTACACAGCATAGCATACTGAAGAGCCTACGTCTTAAGCATAGGGGACGACCTTCGTCCTTTCTCTCTATTCTGCCGTGGTCGAGCTTTAAGTCTTAACTTCGTACCTTACAACTCAGGCAAGAACTCCTTCTTTGACTGGTCCATCTTGAACACCTTCAAGATCATGTCAAGGTATGTGCTCATTTGAAAGTATTATTAAGCATTTTGATCTATCCTTATAGATCTTGATGCTCAATGTTCAAGTAGCTTAATCCAGGCTTTCCATTGAAAACACTTTCAAAATAACCCTATATGCTTTCTAGAAATTCTACATCATCTCTGATCATCAATATGTCAACAACATATACTCATCAGAAATTCTATAGTGCTCCCACTCACTTCTTTGGAAATACAAGTTTCTTATAAACTTTGTATAAATCCAAAATCTTTGATCATCTCATCAAAGTGTACATTCCAACTCCGAGATGCTTACTCCAGTCCTTAAAAGGATCGCTGGAGCTAGCATACCTTTTAGCATCCTTAGGATCGACAAAACTTTTCTGATTGTATTGCATACAACCTTTCCTTACGAAAACTAGTAAGTAAACTTGTCTTGACATCCATCTGCCAGATTTCATAAATGCAGCTAATGCTAACATGATTCCGACGGACTTTAAGCATCGCTACGAGTGAGAAAATCTCATCGTAGTCAACTCCTTGAACTTGTCGGAAAACACTTCACCACAAGTCGAGCTTCATAGATGGTGACATTACCATCCACGTCCGTCTTCTTCTTAAAAGATCCATTTATCTCAATGGATTGCCGATCATCGGGCAAGTCCATCAAAGTCCATGCTTTGTTCTGATATATGGATACTATCTCGGATTTCATGGCTTCTAACCATTTGTTGGAATTCGGGCCCACCATCGCTTCTCCATAGCTCGTAGGTTCATTGTTGTCTAGCAACATGACCTTCAAGACAGGATCACCTTACCACTCCGAAGTAGTACGTGTCCTTGTCGTCCTACGAGGTTTGGTAGTGACTTGATCCGAAGTTTCATGATCAATATCATAAGCTTCCACTTCAATTGGTGTAGGTGCCATAGGAACAACTTCCTGTGCCCTGCCACACACTAGTTGAAGAGACGGTTCAATAACCTCATCAAGTCTCCACCATCCTCCCACTCAACTCTTTCGAGAGAAACCTTTCCTCGAGAAAGGACCCGATTCAAGAAACAATCCATATTGCTTTCGGATCTGAATGAGGAGGTATACCCAACTGTTTTGGGTGTCCTATGAAGATGCATTTTATCCGCTTTGGGTTCGAGCTTAATCCTGAAACTTTTTCACATAAGCGTCGCAGCCCCAAACTTTTAAGAAACGACAACTTAGGTTTCTCTAAACCATAATTCATACGGTGTCATCTCATCGGAATTACGTGGTGCCCTATTTAAAGTGAATGTGGTTGTCTCTAATGCCTAACCCATGAACGATAGTGGTAATTCGATAAGAGACATCATGGTACGCACCATATCCAATAGGGTGCAACTATGATGTTCGGACACACCATCACATTATGGTGTTCCAGGCGGTATTAATTGCGAAACAGTTTCCACAATGTCTTAATTGTGTGCCAAAACTCGTAACTCAGATATTCATCTCTATGATCATATCATAGACATTTTATCCTCTTGTCACAATGATCTTCTACTTCACTCTGAAATTACTTGAACCATTCAATAATTCAGACTTGTGTTTCATCAAGTAAATATTCTCAACATCTACTCGTATCATCTGTGAAGTAAGAACATAACGATATTCACTGCATGCCTCAGCACTCATCGGACTGCACACATCAAAATGTGTTACTTCCAACAAGTTGCTATCTTGTTCCATTTTACTGAAACGAGGCTTTCAGTCATCTTGCCCATGTGGTATGATTTGCATGTCTCAAGTGATTCAAAATCAAGTGAGTTTAAACGGTCCATTTGCATGGAGTTTCTTCATGCATATACACCAATAGACATGGTTCGCATGTCTCAAACTTTTCAAAACGAGTGAGTCCAAAGATCCATCAACATGGAGCTTCTTCATGCATTTTATACCGATATGACTTACGTGGCAGTGCCACAAATAGGTGGTACTATCATTACTATCTTTTGGCATGAACATGTGTATCACTACGATCGAGATTTCAATGAACCATTCATTTTAGGTGCAAGACCATTGAAGGTATTATTCAAATAAATAGAGTAACCATTATTCTCTTGAAATGAATAAGCGTATTGCGATAGACATAATCCAATCATGTCTATGCTCAACGCAAACACCAAATCTCGATGGTAGAGGGAGCGTGCGATGCTTGATCATATCAACATTGGAAACACTTCCAACACATATCGTCAGCTCACCTTTAGCTAGTCTCCGTTTATGCCGTAGCTTTTATTTCGAGTTACTAACACTTAGCAACCGAACCGGTATCTTATACCCTGGTGCTACTAGGAGTACTAGTAAAGTACACATTAACATAATGTATATCCAATATACTTCTATCGACCTTGCCAGCCTTCTCATCTACCAAGTATCTAGGGTAATGCTGCTCCAGTGGTTGTTCCCCTTATTACAGAAGCACTTAGTCTCGGGTTTGGGTTCAACCTTGGGTTTCTTCACTGGAGCAGCAGCTGATTTGCCGTTTCATGAAGTATCCCTTCTTGCCCTTGCCCTTCTTGAAACTAGTGGTTTCACCAACCATCAACAATTGATGCTCCTTCTTGATTTCTACTTTCGCGGTGTCAAACATCGTGAATACCTCAAGGATCATCTTATTTATCCCTGATATGTTATAGTTCATCACGAAGCTCTAGTAGCTCGGTGGCAATGACTTTGGGGAAACATCACTATCTCATCTGGAAGATCAACTCCCACTTGATTCAAGTGATTGTTGCACTCAGACAATCTGAGCACAAGCTCAATGATTGAGCTTTTCTCCCTTAGTTTGCAGGCTAAGAAAAATCGTCGGAGGTCTCATACCTCTTGACGTGGGCACGAGCCTGAAATCCCAATTTCAGCCCTCGAAACATCTCATATGTTCCGTGATGTTTCGAAAACGTCTTTGGTGCCTCTACTTAAACCATTTAACTGAACTATCACGTAGTTATCAAAATGTGTATGTCCGATGTTCGCAACATCTACAAACAACGTTTGGGGCTCAGCTTACTGAGCGGTGCATTGAGGACATAAGCTTTCTACTGTCCGCATAATCGCTACTATCAACTTTCAACTATATTTTCTCTAGGAACATATCTAAACAGTAGAACTAAAGCGCGAGCTACGACATAATTTGCAAAAGGTCTTTTGACTATGTTCAGGATAATTGAGTCCATCTTATGAACTCCCACTTAGATAGACATCCCTCTGGTCATCTAGGTGATTACATGATCCGAGTCAACTAGGCCGTGTCCGATCATCACGTGAGACGGACTAGTCATCATCGGTGAACATCTTCATGTTGATCGTATCTACTATACGACTCATGCTCGACCTTTCGGTCTCCGTGTTCCGAGGCCATGTCTGCACATGCTAGGCTCGTCAAGTTAACCCTAAGTGTTTTCGCTGTGTAAAACTGTCTTACACCCGTTGTATGTGAACGTAAGAATCCATCACACCCGATCATCACGTGGTGCTTAGAAGCGACGAACTGTAGCAACGGTGCACAGTTAGGGGAGAACACTTCTTGAAATTTTGTAAGGGATCATCTTATTTACTACCGTCGTTCTAAGCAAACAAGATGCATAAACATGATAAACATCACATGCAATCAAATAGAGTAGTGACATGATATGGCCAATATCATATAGCTCCTTTGATCTTCATCTTCGGGGCTCCATGATCATCTTGTCACCGGCATGACACCATGATCTCCATCATCATGATCTCCATCATCGTGTCTTCATGAAGTTGTCACGCCAACGACTACTTCTACTTCTATGACTAACGCGTTTAGCAATAAAGTAAAGTAGTTTACATGGCGTTCTTCAATGACATGCAGGTCATACAAAAAATAAAGACAACTCCTATGGCTCCTGCCGGTTGTCATACTCATCGACATGCAAGTCGTGAATCCTATTACAAGAACATGATCAATCTCATACATCACATATATCATTCATCACATCCTTTGGCCATATCACATCACATAGCATACCCTGCAAAAACAAGTTAGACGTCCTCTAATTGTTGTTGCATGTTTTACGTGGCTGCTATGGGTTTCTAGCAAGAACGTTTCTTACCTACGCATGAACCACAACGTGATATGCCAATTGCTATTTACCCTTCATAAGGACCCTTTTCATCGAATCCGATCCGACTAAAGTGGGAGAGACAGACACCCGCCAGCCACCTTATGCAACTAGTGCATGTTTGTCGGTGGAACCGGTCTCACGTAAGCGTACGTGTAAGGTTGGTCCGGGCCGCTTCATCCCACGATGCCGCCGAATCAAGATAAGACTAGTAACGGCAAGCATATTGAACAATATCGACGCCCACAACTACTTTGTGTTCTACTCGTGCAAAGAATCTACGCAATAGACCTAGCTCATGATGCCACTGTTGGGGAACGTAGCAGAAATTCAAAATTTTCCTACGTGTCACCAAGATCTATCTATGGAGAGACTAGCAACGAGGGGAAGGAGAGTGCATCTACATACCCTTGTAGATCGCTAAGTGGAAGCGTTCAAGTGAACGGGGTTGATGGAGTCGTACTCGTCGTGATTCAGATCACCGATGATCCTAGTGCCGAACGGACGGCACCTCCGCGTTCAACACACGTACAGCTCGACGATGTCTCCCACGCCTTGATCCAGCAAGGAGAGAGGGAGAGGTTGAGGAAGACTCCATCCAGCAGCAGCACAACGGCGTGGTGGTGATGGAGGAGCGTGGCAATCCTGCAGGGCTTCGCCAAGCACCTACGGGAGAGGAGGAGGTGTCACGGGAGGGAGGGAGGCGCCAAGGGCTCAGGTATGGATGCCCTTAACTTCGTACCTTACAACTCAGGCAAGAACTCCTTTTTTGACTGATCCATCTTGAACACCTTCAAGATCACGTCAAGGCATGTGCTCATTTGAAAGTACCATTAAGCGTTTTGATCTATCCTTATAGATCTTGATGCTCAATGTTCAAGTAGCTTAATCCAGGTTTTCCATTGAAAACACTTTCCAAATAACCCTATATGCTTTCCAGAAATTCTACGTCATTTCTGATCATTAATATGTCAACAACATATACTCATCAGAAATTCTATAGTGCTCCCACTCACTTCTTTGGAAATACAAGTTTCTCATAAACTTTGTATACACCCTAAATCTTTGATCATCATCAAAGCATACATTCCAACTCCGAGATGCTCACTCCAGTCCTCAGAAGGATTGCTGGAGCTTTGCATACTTATTAGCATATTTCAGGATAGACAAAACCTTCCGGTTGTATCACATACAACCTTTCCTCAAGAATCGTCGAGGAAACAATGTTTTGACATCCTATCTGCAAGATTTCATAAATAATGCAGTAATTGCTAATATAATTCCAACATACTCTTAGCATCGCTACGAGTGAGAAAGTCTCATCGTAGTCAACTCCTTGAACTTGTCGAAAAACATCTCAACGACAAGTCGACCTTTCTCAATGGTGACACTTACCATCATTGTCTGTCTTCCTTTCAAAATCCATATGTACCTAACAGCCTTATGACCATCAAGTAGTTCTTCCAAAGTCTACACTTTGTTTTCATACATGGATCCTCTCTCGGGTTTTATGGCCTTGAGCCATTTATCGGAATCCAGGCCCACCATCGCTTCTCCATAGCTCGTAGGTTCATTGTTGTCTAGCAACATGACTTCCAAGACAGGATTACTGTACCACTCTGAAGTAGTACGTATCCTTGTCACCCTACGAGGTTTGGGAGTGACTTGATCTGAAGTTTCATGATCACTATCATAAGCTTCTACTTCAATTGGTGTAGGTGCCACAGGAACAACTTCCTGTGCCCTGCTACACACTGGTTGAAGTGATGGTTCAGTAACCTCATCAAGTCTCCACCATCCTCCCACTCAATTCTTTCGAGAGAAACCTTTCCTCGAGAAAGGACCCAATTCTAGAAACAATTCATATTGCCTTCGGATCTGAATTAGGAGGTATACCCAACTGTTTTGGGTGTCCTATGAAGATGTACTTTATCCGCTTTGGGTTCGAGCTTAATCCTGAAACTTTTTCACATAAGCGTCGCAGCCCCAAACCTTTAAGAAATGACAACTTAGGTTTCTCTAAACCATAATTCATACGGTGTCATCTCATCGGAATTACGTGGTGCCCTATTTAAAGTGAATGTGGTTGTCTTTAATGCCTAACCCATAAACTATCCTGGCAGTTCGATAAGAGACATCATGGTATGCATCATATCCAATAGGGTGCAACTATGATGTTCGGACACACCATCACACTATGGTGTTCCAGGCGGTATTAATTGTGAAACAATTTCCACAATGTCTTAATTGTGTGCCAAAACTCGTAACTCAGATACTCATCTCTATGATCATATCATAGACATTTTATCCTCTTGTCACAATCTTCTACTTCACTCTGAAATTACTTGAACCATTCAATAATTCAGACTTGTGTTTCATCAAGTAAATATTCTCAACATCTACTCGAATCATCTGTGAAGTAAGAACATAACGATATTCACTGCATGCCTCAGCACTCATTGGACTGCACGCATCAAAATGTGTTGCTTCCAACAAGTTGCTATCTTGTTACATCTTACTGAAAACGAGGCTTTTCAGTCATCTTGCCCATGTGGTATGATTTGCATGTCCCAAGTGATTCAAAATCAAGTGAGTCAAAACGGTCCATTTGCATGGAGTTTCTTCATGCATATACACCAATAGACATGGTTCGCATGTCTCAAACTTTTCAAAAACGAGTGAGCCCAAAGATCCATCAATATGGAGCTTCTTCATGCGTTTTATACCGATATGACTTACGTGGCAGTGCCACAAGTAGGTGGTTCTATCATTACTATCTTTTGGCATGAACATGTGTATCACTACGATCGAGATTTAATAAACCATTCATTTTAGGTGTAAGACCATTGAAGGTATTATTCAAATAAACAGAGTAACGATTATTCTCCTTAAATGAATAACCGTATTGCGATAGACGTAATCCAATCATGTCTATGCTCAACGCAAACACCAAACAACAATTATTTAGGTTTAACACCAATCTCTTTGGTAGAGGGAGCGTGCGATGCTTGATCATATGAAGCTTGGAAAAACTTCCAACACATATCGTCAGCTCACCTTTAGCTAGTCTCCGTTTATTCCGTAGCCTTTTGTTTCGAGTTACTAACACTTAGCAACCGAACCGGTATCTAATACCCTGGTGCTACTAGGAGTACTAGCAAAGTACACATTAACACAATGTATATCCAATATACTTCTATCGACCTTGCCAGCCTTCTTATCTACCAAGTATCTAGGGTAATTCTGCTCTAGTGGTTGTTCCCCTTATTACAGAAGCACTTAGTCTCGGGTTTGGGTTTTACCTTGGGTTTCTTCACTAGAGCAGCAGCTGATTTGCCGTTTCATGAAGTATCCCTTCTTGCCCTTGCCCTTCTTGAAACTAGTGGTTTCACCAACCATCAACAATTGATGCTCCTTTTTGATTCCTACTTTCGCGGTGTCAAACATCGCGAATACCTCAAGGATCATCATATCTATCCCTGATATGTTATAGTTCATCACGAAGCTCTAACAGCTTGGTGGCAATGACTTTGGAGAACCATCACTGTCTTATCTGGAAGATCAACTCCCACTCGATTCAAATGATTGTTGTACTCAGACAATCTGAGCACAAGCTCAACAATTGAGCTTTTCTCCTTAGTTTGCAGGTTAAGAAAGTCATCGGAGGTCTTATACCTCTTGACATGGGCACGAGCCTGAAATCCCAATTTCAGCCCTCAAAACATCTCATATGTTTCGCGATGTTTCAAAAACGTCTTTGGTGCCTCAACTCTAAACCGTTTAACTGAACTACCACGTAGTTATCAAAACGTGTATGTCAGATGTTCGCAACAACCACAGACAACGTTCGAGGTTCAGCACACTGAGCGGTGCATTAAGGACATAAGCCTTCTATGAAGCAATGAGGACAATCCTCAGTTTACGGACCTAGTCCGCATAATTGCTACTATCAACTTTCAACTAATTTTTCTCTAGGAACATATCTAAACAGTAGAACTATAGCGTGAGCTACGACATAATTTGCAAAAACCTTTTGACTATGTTCAGGATAATTAAGTTCATCTTATGAACTCCCACTCAGATAGACATCCCTCTGGTCATCTAAGTGATCACATGATCCGAGTCAAACTAGGCCGTGTCCGATCATCACGTGAGACGGACTAGTCATCATCGGTGAACATCTTCATGTTGATCGTATCTTCTATACGACTCATGCTCGACCTTTCGGTCTCCGTGTTCCGAGGCCATGTCTGCACATGCTAGGCTCGTCAAGTTAACCCTAAGTGTTTTCGCTGTGTAAAACTGTCTTACACCCGTTGTATGTGAACGTAAGAATCCATCACACCCGATCATCACGTGGTGCTTAGAAGCGACGAACTGTAGCAACGGTGCATAGTTAGGGGAGAACACTTCTTGAAATTTTGTAAGGGATCATCTTATTTACTACCGTCGTCCTAAGTAAACAAGATGCATAAACATGATAAACATCACATGCAATCAAATAGAGTAGTGACATGATATGGCCAATATCATATAGCTCCTTTGATCTTCATCTTCGGGGCTCCATGATCATCTTGTCACCGGCATGACACCATGATCTCCATCATCATGATCTCCATCATCGTGTCTTCATGAAGTTGTCACGCCAACGACTACTTCTACTTCTATGACTAACGCGTTTAGCAATAAAGTAAAGTAGTTTACATGGCGTTCTTCAATGACACGCAGGTCATACAATAAATAAAGACAACTCCTATGGCTCCTGCCGGTTGTCATACTCATCGACATGCAAGTCGTGAATCCTATTACAAGAACATGATCAATCTCATACATCACATATATCATTCATCACATCCTTTTGGCCATATCACATCACAAAGCATACCCTGCAAAAACAAGTTAGACGTCCTCTAATTGTTGTTTGCATGTTTCACGTGGCTGCTATGGGTTTCTAGCAAGAACGTTTCTTACCTACGCAAAACCACAACGTGATATGCCAATTGCTATTTACCCTTCATAAGGACCCTTTTCATCGAATCCGTTCCGACTAAAGTGGGAGAGACTGGCACCCGCTAGCCACCTTATGCATCAAGTGCATGTCAATCGGTGGAACCTGTCTCACGTAAGAGTACGTGTAAGGTCGGTCCGGGCCGCTTCATCCCACAATACCGCCGAAACAAGATTGGACTAGTAACGGTAAGCATATTGAACAACATCAACGCCCACAACTACTTTGTGTTCTACTCGTGCAAAGAATCTACGCAATAGACCTAGCTCATGATGCCACTGTTGGGGAACGTAGCAGAAATTCAAAATTTTCCTACGCGTCACCAAGATCTATCTATGGAGAGACCAGCTACGAGTAGAAGGAGAGTGCATCTACATACCCTTGTAGATCGCTAAGCGGAAGCGTTCAAGTGAACGGGGTTGATGGAGTCGTACTCGTCGTGATTCAAATCACCGATGATCAAGTGCCGAACGGACGGCACCTCCGCGTTCAACACACGTACAACCCGGTGACGTCTCCCACGCCTTGATCCAGCAAGGAGAGAGGGAGAGGTTGAGGAAGACTCCATCCAACAGCAGCACAACGGCGTGGTGGTGATGGAGGAGCGTGGCAATCCAGCAGGGCTTCGCCAAGCACCATGGGAGAGGAGGAGGAGGGAGAGGGGCAGGGCTGCACTAACTAGAGATCAAATCGCGTGTTATGGGCAGCCCCATGCCTCAATATATATAGGGGGGAAGGGGGCTGCGCCCCCTTTAGGGTTTTCCCACCCCCTAGGGGCGGCGGCCAGCCCTAGATGGGTTTTGGGGTGCGGCCAAGAAGGGGGGGAGGAGTCCATCCTCCCCAAGGCACCTCGGAGGTGCCTTCCCCTTTGAGGACTCTTCCCTCTAGGGTTCCCTAGGCGCATGGGCCTCTTGGGGCTGGTGCCCTTGGCCCATGTAGGCCAAGGCGCACCCCCTACAGCCCATGTGGCCCCCCGGGGCAGGTGGCCCCACCCGGTGGGCCCCCGGGACCCTTCCGGTGGTCCCGGTACAATACCGATGACCCCGAAACTTGTCCCGATGGCCGAAATAGGACTTCCTATATATAAATCTTTACCTCCGGACCATTCCGGAACTCCTCGTGACGTCCGGGATCTCATCCGAGACTCCGAACAACATTCGGTAACCACATACAAGCTTCCTTTATAACCCTAGCGTCATCGAACCTTAAGTGTGTAGACCCTACGGGTTCGGGAGACATGCAGACATGACCGAGATGTTCTCCGGTCAATAACCAACAGCGGGATCTGGATACCCATGTTGTCTCCCACATGTTCCACGATGATCTCATCGGATGAACCACGATGTCAAGGACTCAATCGATCCCGTATACAATTCCCTTTGTCTAGCGGTATTTTACTTGCCCGAGATTCGATCGTCAGTATACCGATACCTTGTTCAATCTCGTTACCGGCAAGTCACTTTACTCGTTCCGTAACACATCATCCCGTGATCAACTCCTTGGTCACATTGCGCATATGATGATGTCCTACCGAGTGGGCCCAGAGATACCTCTCCGTTTACACAGAGTGACAAATCCCAGTCTCGATCCGCATAAAACAATAGATACTTTCGGAGATACCTGTAGTGCACCTTTATAGTCACCCAGTTACGTTGTGACGTTTGATACACCCAAAGCACTCCTACGGTATCCAGGAGTTACACGATCTCATGGTCAAAGGAAGAGATACTTGACATTGGCAAAGCTCTAGCAAATGAACTACACGATCTTTTGTGCTAGTCTTAGGATTGGGTCTTGTCCATCACATCATTCTCCTAATGATGTGATCCCGTTATCAACGACATCCAATGTCCATAGCCAGGAAACCATGACTATCTGTTGATCACAACGAGCTAGTCAACTAGAGGCTCACTAGGGACATATTGTGGTCTATGTATTCACACGTGTATTACGATTTCCGGATAATACAGTTATAGCATGAATAAAAGACAATTATCATGAACAAGGAAATATAATAATAATACTTTTATTATTGCCTCTAGGGCATATTTCCAACATCCCCTGCACCGCCGCCTTCTTCGCGCGCTCCAGAGCCGACGTCTTCTCCTTCACCATCGTCGCCGGTGAAGCTCGAACAGACCTACGGCACCAAGGTGGGAGCAGAGGTGGCGGAGGATCTTGTGAAGGAAGGGGGAAAAGTGAAGGCGCACTATTCGGGGGTCCCGAGCCGGCAGCTTATAAGAGGTCGCTTCCGAGTGGCTGACTGGTAGGCCCAGGCAATCTCGTCAAATCCCGCAACGGGCGCGCGCGCGGTACGTGGCGAAAAAGGTGGCGCGGGGATCGAGGAGCTTCCGTCCTATCCCATCCGATTACTGCGGCCGCCCCCGTCCCGCGCGCTTCCCGAAATTCAAATCCCGCAAAATCCGCGGGCCGCAGAACAACTCGTCAAACAGAAGATCCCTTTCACACCATCACTCAGAACTTCACAAGTAAAGAAATTCACTCGACAAGAGGCCAAGAATGGATCAAGGCGACTGAAAGAAGTTGACGACGTCATCCGTGACAATTGATCCAAAACAAGACGTTCATATAACATGAGAACCAGTCGGAAAGATCCCCAACTCCTTCCCCACTCGAACCTCGATCCATTCGGGGGCTAATGATGAAGCTATGTACCTAGGATAGGGGCATGGACCTGTCCTAAGTACCCTACCCAAGGACATCCCTAGAAGAAGTCACCTTTCAATCGACTTGGAGGTATCCCACTCGACAGATTCAAGACACTCGACCACGAAGCAATCGCTCAACCAAATTCCAACCAATCGACTGCCAGGAGATCTAAAGTCACCCTGCACGCAAACGGTCGGTCATTAAGTAGCTTTTATGGTCATCCTAGCACTTTATTAGGGGCATTACCAGTAACCCCCAGTCTTAATGTACTTTAAACCTTGCATTACTGAGGGCTGGAGGGGCCTGGCGAACTCTATATAATCTACCCCCTCCTCGGTATCAAGGGTTGGCACCCCTGTTATTCATACACACATAATTCAGTCGACCGCCTCCGGGCACCGAGACGTAGGGCTGTTACTTCCTCCGAGAAGGGCCTGAACTCGTAATACTCGTGTGCTTACAACTCCTCCATAGCTAAGATCTAGCCTCTCCATACATACCCCCCTACATCACTGTCAGAGTTAGAACCACGACAGGGGTCTCTCACCACGTCGGTTTCTGGTGGGCCGAGCTGAGAACCCCTAGGTCAGTTCCGACCCGAGCCCTTTGGGAGGCCCATGGCGCTATACGAAGGAGACTTGGGAAGCACTTACATTCAACATGAGGTCTCTATTTCCGTGGAGGACTCTCCTCCACCGACATAGCGGACTAGGACTCTTGTAATCATAGGCCTTGGTATTTAACATAAACCAGGGCTTGGCTAGTCGATAGAACACCCATTACATACATTAGAAATCATAGAATCTCCTAGTAGTTTTACATGTACTTTGTACACACCTCAACACAATAGAACGCAAGCAGGACATAGAGTTTTATCTTCTTAGAGAGCCTGAACGTGGGTAAATCTTGTGTTCTTGTTACCATCGTCCCAAGACACCTAGCTTAGGATCCCCTACCAAGAGCTCTGCCGAATTTAGCTTTGACAACGTACATGGCTCACATCGAATCCATAACTCAGAGTGCCAATAGCTTGCTATTTCTAGTGAGCTAGAAGATAAATAGTGAAAATACTGCTTGGCTGATGATGTACAAGGCCTACATATAAAACACCCATCCTGGAGGGTCAAGAGCTCACCATTTCTAGGAAGCTTAAGAGACCAAAATATACACCCTAGGGTTTAAAGGCAGACTAATGCACCTTTTTCTTAACACAGAGATAAATATATTACTTAGAGGACTTGGGACTTCCAATTAATCTATGAAACATCTAGCTAGCTAGTGTGCAAGAAATGGTTATAATTTGTTTGTGTTTCCTAATAAGTTAAGCTAATGATGTGTTTTCTTGTTTCTTTTAGGAGGGAAAGCGGGAAGAGGGAGACGGTGTTGGTACCTACACAGCGGACGGGGAACACCGAACTGCCACCAGACGATGGGTACACGTGGCGCAAGTACGGCCAAAAAGACATTCTCGGCTCTAGGTATCCAAGGTAATGAATACATCAAATTACTTCATTAACTCATCACTTTTGGTGTATGCGTGCTTAATTGCCTCATTCATTATATCAATTCATTCCACTCTTTTTTTGCTTTCCCCATCCAAGTGGCAACACTTGCGAGGGCAGCAATAGTGATACATTCACTCCCTGACTAGTCACTTGTCAACCACCCCACAATACCCATTGTTACTGAACTTAACAAAAAGATTTCGTATGGAATTGTCTCACCACATAATGTGGCATCCTTTGGTTTGATATTCTCCGCCCCTGATAGCAAAATTTAGCGCTAAGTTGGATTCCATAGGTGTAGCCTGCATATGTAACAGTTTTTATCCCCATTTATTGCTCTCGCGTGTGCCTTGTTACAATGTGTAAGCGTAAAATTAGTTAGGCATGACCGTGCATGCATGAGGAGTCTTCCTCAATCCTCCTTGTACATACCATGCATTAGACCTCCTGTAGTGAGGGTATCATAACAAGTCAGAGTCGTTTGCTTAGGTTTAGGATGTCGACGACGTCTATAGAGGAAGTGGTCACAATGATGCATGCGTGCTGTCTCTAGGGTGTACACGGGGTATCTTATGTGTGCCGCTCAGCGGTTGTGATGGTTTTTGGCCGTTTTCCTTAATAAACCGAGTAATCTGTTTTTTCTCAGTTTCCCCTAATTGAACAAGCAACTCTTTTCTTCTTAATAAATGCAGGAATCTTGCCATTTCAAAAAAGAACAAGTATCATGCATGTTAACTAGATATTTTTGTTGAGGTGACATGCTATTAAATGAAGAAAGAGAAAACTGAAGAACATATCACGATACGTATCATATTAAATGACATGTTACTATGTGTCATACAAAACCATAAATAAGGTCATCTAAAATAATTACCTATGATACTATACACTATGAAGGCATGATACCCCCTTATTACAAGTAGCCTTATACACAAAAGATTTTCATTGCAGACCAACACTTTCAGTTAAGCAACAACCTACATCATGCATGCATATACAAATTAATGTAGGACAACGTCCGAAGTAGTGCATGGTTTTAATCATACATAGTTGCAGAGTAAGATAGAAATACATAGTTTCGAGGACGACTAGAGATATTTTGGCAGTAGACACTCTAAGATCCATGAATGCAATTCTCAACACTCATGCCAGCATAGTATGTGTATCATGCATAACTACATGACAATCTTTGTTTTTTATGATCAAATTGCATGCTCAATGTAATCAACAGGAGCTACTACCGGTGCACTCATAAGAACTACTACGGTTGTGACGCAAAGAAGAAGGTGCAACGCTTGGACGGCGACCCCTTCATGTACGAGGTCACATACTGTGGTGACCACAGCTGCCTCACTTCCACCACCCCGCTACTCACCCTGCCCACAGCTAGCACTACAATCTCTGCTGCCAACTCTTCGACCGTCGCGACAGGCTCTGACCTCCCCACTAGAGACCTCCCCATGGAACTAGTTGAGCAGACGCACCGCGCTGTCCACGCCAGTCAAGCTCGGCATTAGCTGGATGCCGCAAGCTTCCAAGGCATTTTAGCGGGCTCTGGCACCGGCATGGGGAACATCGCCAACATGAAGATGAACGTGTCCACCGCACCGAGAGACACGGATTACTCGACCCTAGACCTCGCAGACGTCATGTTCAACTTTGGCAGCAGCATGGACGACATCTTCTCTTCTTTATGATCGACATGATAAATAGATGGACAGCTATACACAAACAATGATATGGACTATTGGTTCTCTTAGTAAATGATGTACATAGAGCGCATGATAAGTCTGGTTTCGGTCATTAGCTTGATTTATGCATAGCTATAGCCTTTAGGCGAAGTATGAATGTTCAGTTTCTATTTCCAGTTTCCTAGTTCTAATGATTGCAATTGGTGGTGTGGTCCATTCACTCATCCCCCACCACTAATCTCATTTCTGCCAACTGTCAAACCTAATCAAAGCTAGCATACAGTATTGTTGATTAAACCAAATCTAACCAAATTAAACTAAGCTTGCTAAATTTAACTTTGAGTAAAATCTTTAGTCATCTTGTGGGTGATGATTATTATTGTGCAATTTAATAAGCACTATATTGATGCACACACATGTGAAGTCCGTATGTGTTATTAGGTCAATAAAAAATTGTGAGTTATCCCATATTTTTGTATGCCATGTTGGTCGGGAACACACATTGGCCATCATTGGTATTACGTGCTCTCCATATGGTGTGCATGACACCATTAATATTGTTAGCACTAAGGTGTCCAATCTGTCGATGAGAAATACACGTTAATTTGAGTAGAGTCGACATTGATGATCCAACTACAACGAGCGACGATGTTGCACCTATACAATTGCTAAACCAAGTATAAAGTTGTTACTGACCAGACGAAACACGATCAAACTGATTGCAAGGGTCTAATTTCCACAAACAATCAATAACAAACAAGAACCATGATATGAAATCTAAACATTACGAATAAGGATGAACTATTGATGAAATTTCGGGTTCAGTAAACGATCTTGACCTGGTCGTTGGACATAAACGAAGTACGTGAAACTGCAGCTGAGAAAAACTCTTAACTAAATAAAATCTGCGTAAAGATGTCATAGGTCGGTTTCATCCACTAGTATAGATTGTAAAAACTGCCTATTGTCTTCTATTACGAATTTACATGGACCTAGTGGAGAAGTAAGACGATGCAACACCCATGAAAAGCTATGAATGAAAATATGATATGTAATTTTTTATGTTTCGTCCATGTCTTCATACGTTATTGTGATGGCTTTAGTGTCCTAAAATCTTTATTCGAAGTTCCGTTGTCATTCTCTACGCACTCACAGTCACCTTAATGCTCTAATGATCATCTGTCTTGTTCACGTGGACCCTATGCAAAGCGTATGAAGACACAGATATCCTGGCTGTAGTAGTGAATACATCATCAAAACAAAGTTACTATGTTCGCTTAGGTGCATATGAAGCCCAACAAAAATTAGTAATCCAAGCGTAGAAGTCACCATGCATCTCATGCACCTCACTCCCACAAGCAAATTATTTCACCCATGAAAAATAGCCAATAAAACCCACAACCCCCTCCCCATCAATTTTAGTGGTAAATAAAGGTAAAGAAAGAATGCACTAGTGGAGGTGCTCATTTGGTTACTAGGAAATTAATTATACCACCCGTGCAAGCTTGTTTTCACCTAGGTCATGATGCCCATCCTTATAGGAAGTGTAATAGGATGATGTAAAATGGTTATAAGGATTAAAATATTATTTTTTACTGAGTTAGATGAGATAGAAGAGGAGACAAAAGTGAAGCGACTGTAAATTAAGAGTTAGTTATAGTACGAGCTCCAAGAAACATTGTGAGAGTGTGAGATGTACCATGTATTAACAAAGTAATATTTTTTGTAACTAACTGCTATACATGTTGGCTATTAGGATGCCTATAGATGACTTGACAACAAGATATAGCCAACACCTGGCTCTACTATTAACCATGCTCTTAGAGCAAGTGTAATAAGGTGCTTATAGCCCGCTTGAGAAGAGAGGCATGAGAAAATTGTTGGAAGTGGACTCTCATGCAAGAGCCCAGATCTATGAGTGATCCTAGGAAAATGCAATATATACGAAGAAAAAGAAACAGAAGGTTCAAAAATCTACTAGTCCAATAGTCAACCATATAGCCTACGTTACTATACAAGTGACTATAGATAATAACTCTATATAACATGTCAGCTGCATATAGCCAACAAATTACCATATTATTAGTCATGCTCTAATAGTAGGCCATAAGCCCACTTATATGACACTTTTTCCATGTGAAGGAGAGAGACAAGAGAAAAGAGAAGGAGAAAATTCTCAGGCAAGAACCAGTCTCCACGCGTGCACCTAGGTAAAAGCATTGGACGAGGGGAAAGAGAGAGATAGAAAAGGTGAAAAGGTGTACTAAAGTAATAGCCAACCTTACTATACGATCGAGTAATTAATAAGTTACCTTTTAATGCCATGGTAGTTTTATATAGCCCATCGCTGGCTCTACTATTATCCTTGGAGCACTCAAAAGTGCATCAGACAGCTGAAGACGCAAAAATTGTTGTGAGGGCTCATAGGAGACCGAGTTTATTGCTTTTAAGGGCATGGTTAATAGTATAGCCAACTTCTGGCTATATGAAGCTGCCATGTCATCTAAAGACAATATGTATAGTCATACAATAAGTTTAGTTGTAAGGTTGGCTATTAGACTACTACTTTTATTATCTTCTCTCTTTCTCTTTCATTGTATTTATTACTTTTGCCTAGGAACATGCATATAGCTTGGCTTTTGCATGAGATCTCACTTCCACCATTTTTTCATGTCTCTCTCCTCCACATAAACAAAAGTGCAATGTAGGCGGGCTATAAGTCCACTATTGTACTTTCTCTAATGCACCTAGACAGAGAGAGTAGTATTTTTTCAGGGTTCATAGCTAAAGGTCATGAGAATCCGTTAGAGATGCACTTACCCACTTAATTATCTGCACCTAGCTAGCCATGCTTGCTTTTGTGGAGTACTTTCTTACTTTTCTATGGCGTGCTCACAGAGTAATTGACAACCGCGATAGCATGGATACATCAGCATGGCCAACATGACTGGTATGTCTTAGGAAAATGATATAATATAAAAACACAAATTTAATTGTAGTACGTGTTAATTTAGCAGTGCAAGACGTTCCAACGAGAAAGACCCTGAAAGAAAAGGAAAAAGTTACAGTTCACTTTTACGGGCTCTTGTCGATAGACTCAAACACCCCATGGTTTAACTTGGGCTCTTGTCGATAGACTCAAACACCACATGGTTTAACTTGGGCTCTTGTCGATAGACTCAAACACCACATGGTTTAACTTGTTGTCAATGTAGTTTGAGTAGGCATCTACAAAACAAATCATCACCATGGTGTGGCCACAAAGTTGCATTTGATTTCTTTGGTTTGTTGTTGCTGTTCAGATTTGATCTCTTTAGTTTTGGCAACGTACATCATTGTTTTTGTTACTCTAACAAGGCGAGAACGTGGAAATTCCTTCCGTCTTGTATGCTTGATTGATGCGACTAGATTAAATTGTAGATTTGAGTATTAAGAAAAAGTTTACACCTACATGATAGGTTATATATGGTATGGATTCATGTAGAACAAAGACACTCGACAAAAGACGAGAAACATCCCAGGAATGCAGTGCGGATGACCGTTTGCTTTGGGAGGCTCATTTGAGCAAACGTCGCCATTAGTGAGTGTTCCTAAAAAGTAAAAAAAAAACACTCCTAAAGAATTTTTCAGAAATTGACATTGTTGTAATAGAGATATTTGCTAGGCTAAGAAGAAATAATTGTTATGCTATAGAAGAAAAAAATGTCATACTATAGCAGAGAAAATTGCCATGCGTTCCAAGGATTTGCCATACTGCAACAAAAAGAATTGCTAGACTAAGAAAAGGAGGAAGTTTCCCACATGTCTAGGAATCTGCAACAAAAAGAATTGCCAGACTAAAAAAGAGGAAGTTTCTCACATGTCCAGGAGTCGCCATGCTGGAGCAGACGAATAGTCCTGCTACATAGAGAAGTTGCGTACATACTTCAAGTAATTGCCATGCTACATCATACGGGAGTTCCATGCTACACACAGGCTGTCATTCTCTCTGGATGGTGTATGGGAGGAAACATTTGCATCTTTCTCTTGAGAGGGTGCATGGGAGCGAGTGGTGTACCCATGGGGATTGCTATGTGTCATTGCTTTGATATTCACATGCAAGATCAGACGCACCAAAGAGTGTTCCTTCGAAAACCACTCTCACATAAACTTTGCTCAATAAGATTTTTTTGACCGTTTGGTATTTAAGAGAACATGAAGATTTTGTCGTGCAGGTTGTCTCTGGATCGAATGATTCATGCATATGTCCCACTTTTTCTTAGTTCAAATTAATATAACCCGGTGCCATATTTTAAAACAAGAACTAAATGACGCCATGTTTTAAGCTAGTTTCAAGGGAATCTTTGGTTTCATTGGAATCTAAAAAGAAAGGAATATGATAGAAATGCATGTGCAAAAGAAAGGATAGGGGAGCAAGAATCTTGCGTGTTTGGTTCACGAGAGTAGAAAAACATACTTATAAATTTTATGAAACACATCCAAATCAAAGTCAAACCAAAAATAAATACTTAAGATGTTATTATGCTACTAGAGACTCCCGTCTCATGCCTCGTGTGTATGAGTTATAGTAGAGGTACAATTGGTTCTAAAATCCTCACGTTTTTCTCTTCGAAAATGAGATCAAACAAAGTATCCCTTCACTTTTTCCTGGCTCCATTTCTTTGAACCAAACAAAGTGTGATTGCTTTTATAAGAAATTTCCTATTGTTAGAATTTTTCTATTAACAAAACAAGCTTTGGATGAAATTTCTGCCAGGTTATGGCTTTATTTGTGTACACACATGCAACACAGGTACTTGTGACATGCACTACCAAGAGTAATGCGCATGACTCCGAGTAAGACGTTTTAGAGGCCAAGCTTCATGGGGGCCAAAGTTTTCAAAATTCAAAACTCAAACTTTTCAGTTGTGAAAAATTCTGAAAACAAATATACATATTGCATGGATGTAATATATATCTGTAAAATTTCAGAATGAAATATTGTAAAATGCGAGCTGTGCAAACAAAAACATAATCATGGACTTTGAGAATGAATAGTCCATGTGTTGAAAAGCCACAAATTTGTTTTTTGTGTGTAGCTCTCCTTTCCACGTATTTCGTCTAGCAATTTATTTGGAAAAAAATTACACGTACATTATGTCTCTAGGTATACGTATATTTTTTGCAAAAAAATGCTTTTTTAACCAAAATCAACGAACCTCGTGGGTCGCTGTAGCCACTCACGGGGCGACTCCCAGCCGCCGCCACAGGGAGCCTCCTCCGGCGCTCCTCCCCCTCACCGCTGCCGGCGGCGGCCGCCTGGCTGGCCCGCGGTGGCGGCGGGGTGGCGCTTCCTGGCGCGGCTATCTCTCTGCTCGTTCCTGCTGCCCGCAGAACCTCCCGAGCCCCTATGCTTTTTGTGCATCCTGGTTTGCATCTGACCCGCAGCCCTCGTGGCGGCGCTCCAACGGATCGGGTGTTTCCTGTTGGTGCTAGTCCTGTGCCTCCTCGGCTGCTGGCCTTCGGTCCCAGTGGGCTCCCGCCGGTGTGCCTCGGCCAGATCGGGCTGCCCCTGTATGGCCGGCCAGTCCGTCAGATCTGACGGCAGTTGCATCTAGATCGGTCTGGGATCCGTCCACTACGACTGGATCTTCGTGCCATGCATGCCGTTGTTAAGGAGACAAGCGCGAACCGGCGACGTTGCGGGATGTAGCCGGAAGGCCTATACGCGGGTCCTCGGGTTCTTTTTGCTATAAGATGGTGTTCTGTCAGTTGCCGTCCCTTATGAATCTGGACGTTGACGAGTTCTAGAATGCTCCGTCGGAGATCTTCATTGGCTGCTTCACGCTTGTAGATTGCTGGACTGGATGGAATTCGGTCGTGTGTGTCTCTATTTCAGACCGAGTGGCTTTAAAAGGGTCTGACGTGAAGCTTCGATATATGTTAATATTATGGGACACGTCGGCATTTCGATTTTCATAGTAAAGACAATGGCGGAAAATGTCATGGCGGCTAAGGTTTGAGGCCTTGTAATAGTGGATCGAGTCTTCGTGGCGACGGGGACTTTGCTTGGTGATTCGTGACTGGTAGCAGCGGCATCGATAAGTGCGGGTAGCAACACGGGCGGAGCATAGAGTTTTAGCTTTCAGGGTGAGAACCCAAGGACTAGTCTTAATTGGTTGTGCCTGACAGTGACCTTGTTGAAAACATTGTTTTGAGAGCGCAGATCTTCTCCAAGGTGAAAATCTAAGATTTAGAATCGGGCGACGACAATGCTTGTGCACTGTTTCCTTCTTAGAGGCATCGCTTTTGAAGAGTTTTGGACTTCGGATGTTGTCTACGTGGTGGTGCATGCTACTGCTACAACGAATTGATCACCGCATGATTTTTTTTCTTCTTTTTCTTTTTATCTTTTGGGTGTGTGCATCCGTAATGCCTTTATAACATTACGTTGTTGCATAGGCTGAATATAATTGATATCTCTTTGATATTAATATATTCTCCTTGTAAAAAAATGTTTTTTTTAATTCGGCCTTGCATGAAGCTCGTCGCTCATTCAACATTTCGGGTAGCACTCCTGCCTAGCAGTAAAGATCCAGCCGATTGGCTCCATGGGTCATAATTTACTTGCCATTATGATTACAGTTTTATCCCTAAATCAATGATAGGAACTAACTAGTTTCTTTGAGGTGGTACTCCCAGATAATCTGCTGGAGTATCTGACCGTCGGATTGGAAAAAATGTCACTTATATTTGCCCATAAAGAACTATTTTGTTCGGCACAACCTTTTGGTGACAATGTATCTATCAGGTGGATTCTAGTGCTCATCGGACCAAGAAATTTAGTTAGAACCTAAGTTTAGGTCTTAAATCAGTTTTGTTATCCATCATCTATAACACCCAACCATTATCCTCGGTTTCCAAATTTGGTGGGATCAGGTTTATGCGCATTTTATTCTCACTCGTGCACTGGTCGATCACCCTGCCGGCACATGTGTTACGCCATGTGCTATGACTGGCCACACAGGCCATGCGTCACAAGTCGATGCTGAAAGGGCATTTCCCTACTTTATGTTTTGGATGATGATGACAATCCTTTGTTGGACTAATCCTGTGTTAAATGTTTCAGGTTCTTGACGCTTAGGCTCACATCGGAAAGCTATTCTCTCTTGTAGGAAAAGATCGAAGATGGAGTCCCCTATGCTTTTATCTCTTTGGTCGTAGGGAACCCGTACTATCAAGAGGGAATCCTCATTAGTAAGGACTGGGGGAATCTTTTCACATACACCTTCTTCACCCCTCCTTTGTCTTCCTCAGGTGAGAGAGAGAGAGAGAGTTTTCCTTGTCTCTTCCCCTATCTATTCATGCTCACTGTTCTGCCCAGCAGTTGTACCGCTCTCTGGAGCGGTTGTACCGCTGGGTCTTGTCGCTCTCCAGCTTTGCTCGAGCAGTTGTACCGCTGCCTCCGGACGGTGGTACCGTCACCATGCTCTGCAAAAGCTGGGGCGGTGGTTCCGTCCATGCACCGCTCAAGTACCGCTCGCGCTTCTGTTTTGATGCGGTTCTTGGGCGGTAGTGGCCCGGTTGGTCCGGTCGTTCCTCGATGACCGGTACCATCGGTGGTCCGAGCGGTTCTTCCGCTCGGAACTTAGCCGCCCAAGAGCTCAAGGCCATGCGGTTGTTCCGGCCAGGCACCGCCCAAGTACCGGTCAAGCTCCTGTTTTGATGCGGTGGTTGTGCGGTGGCTAGGCGGTTAGTCCGGTTATTTTTTCTTAGCCAGTACTACCGCCCGCAGGTCCGGTTGTACCACTCGGTAGGGTTCTGCAGATACACCGTGAGTCCTGGTTGTTCCGGGACGAGGACCGGTTGTACCGCTGCAGTGCAAAAAACGCAGTAACGATTGGAATCTAGGGTTGCTATATAAGGGAGCTTCTCCCACCTACCACTCTCACCTTTGACCTCTCCCACTCCACCATTAATGCACTTCAAGCTCTCTTGCCCGATCTCTCTCTCTAGCCACTCAAACTTGTTGATTTGCTAGGGATTGAAGGAGGAGACCTAGATCTACACTTTCGCCAAAGGATATTTGCTTCCCCCATACTTTCTTGTGTGGATTTTGTTACTCTTGGGTGTTTGAGCACCCTAGACGGTTGAGGTCACCTCGGAGCCATATTCCATTGTGGTGAATCTTCGTGGTTTCATTGGGAGCCTCCAATTAAGTTGTGGAGAGAGCCCCAACCTTGTTTGTAAAGGTTCGGTCGCCGCCTTCAAGGGCACCAATAGTGGAATCACGACATCTCGCATTGTGTGAGGGCGTGAGGAGAATATGGTGGCCCTAGTGGCTTATTGGGGAGCATTGTGCCTCCACACCGCTCCAACGGAGACGTACTTCCTCTCAAAGGGAAGGAACTTCGGCAACACATCC
The DNA here is from genome assembly GCF_018294505.1 of Triticum aestivum. NCBI lineage: Eukaryota > Viridiplantae > Streptophyta > Magnoliopsida > Poales > Poaceae > Triticum > Triticum aestivum. The sequence goes on from NC_057794.1 coordinate 406,191,491, forward strand.
TCGTCTCCACCGTCTCCACTCTTGATTATCTCGTGCCTTTACTTGTGCAAGCTTATTTGTATCATATCACTTGCTTGCTTGTGTTACTATCCTTGTTGCATCATATAGGTTGCTCACCTAGTTGCATATCTAGACAACCTACTTTGATGCAAAGTTTAAATTGTTAAAGAAAAGCTAAAAATTGTTAGTTGCCTATTCACCCCCCTTCTAGTCAACAATATCGATCCTTTCAATTGATATCAGAGCCTCGTCTCTTTATTAAGGACTTTACCGCCCGAAGAGTATGGTTGATACCGTAGACGGTGTGGAGAAACACTCCGGTGTGAATCCGACCTCGTCCGGGCGATGGGGGAACCTCGGTCTCTCATGAGGAGTTCAATGTGGCCTTGGAGACATTGAAAACCTCCATGACGACCGAGGTTGAAAGCATGTTTACTAAATTCCTTGAGGGGCTTAAACTATCCACCGCACCGTTGAAAGTGGGTGATCCCACCGACAAGGTGACGGATGCTATCTCTGATAAGGGGGAAGCTAGTAGTGAAAAGGCTCCTTCTTCTAGTGGTAAAAATGGCACCGACATCTTTGCTCATGTGGAACCACCACTTGTTTATGGTGGACCGGTTCCTTCCACTCATTTGAATCATGCCGATCCTCCCCCTAAGATTGTGAAAAATGAGGACTTTGATTCTTGGGTTTACCGCTTTAAACGTCATTTAAATCATGTGAACACCAACCTTTGGAGAATCATTGAAGAAGGTTCCTATCCGCATGATCCAAGCAACTTCACTCCTCGAGAAGCCGCAGATAATCAATTCAATGAGAATGCTCTCTTCATCATTCAAGATGCAATCCCACCCGAAGACCTACCTCATCTTCGGCCCTTCGCCTTGGCCAAAGACGCATGTCATTGTGTTGTCTCTCTCTACCAGGGAAGTGCAAGCATTCAACGCTCCAATTATGAAGTGGTGCAAGATGAGGCCGATGAGTTTGCAATGAAAGAAGATGAAGAACCTCATGAGATTTATCGGAGAGTAACCAAACTCGCGGTCTCACTACGAGATCACGGGAGCAAGGACACAGATGACAATTGGATCAAGCGCAAATTCCTCAAGGCAATGATGCCCTACCACAAGGCCATGTCCTTCGTCATTCGTCAAAGACCGGAATTCCACACTTTGACCTCAAGCGAAGTGTTGGATGAGTTTGTGGCCATGAACATTTTAGACAAAACCGCCAACAATGCGGTGCTTCGTTCTCAAAGGGCAAAGAAGCCCAACCTTGCATTGAAGGCCAAGCTCACCGTTGAAGAAGAAGAAGAGGAGAGCAACCCCGAAGATACAAAGTATGCATATCATGAACACATGGCACTCCCTTCAAGGCAATTTTTGAGCAAGAAAAACTCGAGGCCAAATTTAGCAAAAACAACTCAAGTGGCACGAAGAGCAAGCAACATGTAAGGACTTGCTACAATTGTGGCATCGTGAGTCATTTTGTTGCAGAGTGCCCGTATGAGAAGAGGAAAGACAATGGTGGCAAGCTCATCCGAAAGGACAAGGCCAAGTCGTTCCCCAACAAGAGCAACTTCACCAAGAAGACTCCTCCCAAGGCATTAGTGGTACAAGAAGAGTACAATGAGGATGATGACGATGATGAAGGTGATGAGTCGGTTGCCATGGCCTCCGTTGCCATTGCGACGACTCCACGGGTGTCTCTCTTCGACTCACCCAATGAGAGCATCACCACCAAGTGCCTCATGGCTAAATCCACCAACAAGGTAACCCCCAACATCAAAACTACCATCATTAATCATCCTTCTCCGACGGATAGCATTAATGAACTTGAGGGAGCTAATGTGGAGGCAAATGAGTTTGAGGCCTTTATGGGCAACTTAAGGGAAAATCCAAGAAGCACTTTGTTGCTCTCTTGGGACAACTTGGTGAAGCCAACGCCATGATTGAGGCTCACGAAGATACCATCACTAAGATGGAAGGGCATAGTCATGACTATGCTGATGAGATTTCAGATCTTTCCAATGCTCTTGAGGAAGAGCGTGGTCTTCGTTTGGCTCTTGAGGAGTCACACAACGTTGATCATGCTAAGTTAAAGAAAGATTATGATCATGTCCTCATTGTTTCTCATGTGCTAAACTCCGAGAAGGTCGAACTTGAGGTTGATCTTACTAGACTCAAAGAGGAGCTTGATCTACTTGACAAGGCTCACAAGGTCTTGAAGGGTGCTCATGCTAGCCTCAAAGAGTCTCATGATCAACTTCAAGTAAAGCTAACTAAGGAAAAAGCCACCTTTCCTCATATGATGTGAATTGATAATGCAAATGCTACTAACCCGTGTTGTGAGCATGTGCATCTTGTTGAGGAGAACGCTAAGCTAAAGGGGCAACTTGAGAGAGGTCTTGCGACTTGCATACAAGGCAAGAAGAACCTCAACGACCTCTTGATCAACCAAAATGGAGTTGTGGCCAAGGAAGGGGTTGGGTTTGTGCCCGAGTCCAAGAAGACGAAGAAGAATGACAAGACCAAACGACCTCCTCCTCTCATGCAAACCTTTGTGAAGGAGGGAGAGAGTGCCTCCGAGGAGAAGAAGAAGAACAATGCGAAGGGTGGCGTTGTCAAAAAGGGGAATGCCACTCCTCGCATCAAAGTCGGCGACTTTAATCCTTCTTATGTGTTATGTCGTGCTAGTGATGGGCATGTCTATGCCAAATTCGTTGGTTCTCCTCATGAATACATTGAATGGTCTATTTGGGTTCCAAAGACCCTTGTTACTAACATCAAAGGATCCATTACAAAATGGGTACCTAAAACCAAGCATTAATCTCTTGTAGGTGTTTGCTTCCGGTGGGGGATCATGGTTACTCGATAGCGGAGCTACAAATCATATGACTGGAAGCAAGGACTTGGTGGTGGACGTGCACAAGATTCCATCTATGCCCACCAATGTCGAGTGGGGTGACGCCTCATCCTCTAAGGTATTGGGACTTGGCAAGGTGGTCATCTCTCGTGATCTCACGATCGAGAAGGTCATGCTTGTTGAGTCCCTTGCATACAATTTACTTTTCGTTCATCAACTTGCAATCATGGGCTTTGCCACTTTCTTTGATATCGATACCGTGGCCCTCTTGTGGAGCAAGACTCTTAAAGTAGCCTTTGTTGGGCATGTCGAGAACGGTCTATATGTGATTAACTTTTCGGAGCGACCCACTAAGACCGCGACATGCCTAATGGCTAAAGTTGATGTGGGATGGCTTTGGCATTGCCGTCTAGCCCATGTCAATATGAGATCTTTGCAAAGTCTTCTCAAGGGGGACCATGTCCATGGACTAACGAATGTTAGTTTAGCTAAAGATCGTGCTTGCAGTGCTTGTATCGAAGGAAAGCTACATGAGAAGGCTCACCCTCCCACGACTATCATTTACTCAAAGAGGCCTTTGGAGCTCCTTCACATGGATCTCTTTGGGCCTCCATCCTCTGATAGTCTTGGGGGTAGGAAGTATTGCTTGGTGATTGTGGATGACTACTCAAGATACACTTGGGTGTATTTCTTCAAGAGGAAGAGCGAGACCCAACAAACCGTCATTGACTTTGCAAATGAAGCACAACGTCAACACAATTCAAAGATCTTGACAATAAGAAGTGACAACGGCACCGAGTTCAAGAACTACACCTTGGATGAGTTTCTTAGTGATGAGGGGATCAAGCATCAATATTCCGCACCTTACACCCCTCAACAAAACGGTGTTGCGGAGAGGAAGAACCGGACGTTGATGGATGCGGCAAGGACCATGATGGCGGAGTTCAAGTCTCCGTACAACTTTTGGGCCGAAGCCATCAACACCGCGTGTCATGCATCCAATCGGCTCTACCTCCGCAAGGGCTTGAACAAGACTCCATATGAGATACTCACCGGTAACAAGCCCAACCTCAAGTACTTTCGGGTGTTCGGGTGTAAGTGTTCCATTCTCAAGAAAGGTGTTCGGTTGTCTAAATTTGAGGCTAGAGCTTATGAGGGCATATTTGTTGGTTATGCTACAAACTCTCATGCTTACCGTGTCCTCAATAAATCCACGGGACTTATTGAGGAGACGTGTAACATGGAGTTTGATGAGAATAACGGCTCCCAAGTGGAGCAAAGTGGCACTTGTGATGTAGGTGATGAAATTCCTCCTCAAGCCATAAGAAGAATGGGTGTTGGCTTTATCCTACCCATTGAGGAACCCCTTGTGGCCGAAGGAGAAGGACAATGCTCCACTCAAGTGGAGCCATCACCAACCCAAGGCCCACATGCTTCCGAAGAACAACATGAAGGCCCTCATCTTAAAGAACATGACCAAGGGAAAGATCATGCTCAAGACGGTGTTGACACATCAAGTGATGCCCAAGGTCAAGTTCTCTCCTCCGAGCAAGTTCAAGAACAAGAACAAGCTCAAGACGACGCTCAAGATGATCAAGTGACCACTGCTCGTCTCACCCCCGAGGAGGAATTGGAGCGTCATGCCGCCAAGGTTGCTTCGAAGCTGTCCACCAAGGATCATCTCATGACGAATGTGCTTGGAAGCTTAAGAAAGGGGGTAAGCATGCGTAGACAATTAGCAAACTATTGTGAGCATCACGCGTTTGTTTCTTGTGTTGAACCCCACAAGGTCTATGAGGCGCTCGAAGATCCGGATTGGCTCAATGCCATGCATGAAGAACTCAACAACTTCGAGCGCAACAAAGTGTGGAGATTGGTGCCAAGACCGATGGGAAACCACAATGTCATTGGAACCAATTGGATATTTAAGAACAAACAAGATGCCCATGGGATTATCATTCGCAACAAGGATCGTTTGGTAGCACAAGTGAAAGGATCGATATGGTTGACTAGAGGGGGGGGTGAATAGGTAACTAACAATTTTTAGCTTTTCTTTAACAATTTAAACTTTGCATCAAAGTAGGTTGTCTAGATATGCAACTAGGTGAGCAACCTATATGATGCAACAAGGATAGGAACACAAGCAAGCAAATAATATGAAACAAATAAGCTTGCACAAGTAAAGGCACGAGATAACCAAGAGTGGAGACGGTGGAGACGAGGATGTGTTACCGAAGTTCCTTCCCTTTGAGAGGAAGTACGTCTCCGTTGAAGCGGTGTGGAGGCACAATGCTCCCCAAGAAGCCACTAGGGCCACCGTATTCTCCTCACGCCCTCACACAATGCGAGATGCCGTGGTTCCACTATTGGTGCCCTTGGAGGCGGCGACCGAACCTTTATAAACAAGGTTGGGGCTATCTCCAAACCTCAATTGGAGGCTCCCAACGACACCATGAAGCTTCACCACAATGGACTATGGCTTCGCGGTGACCTCAACCATCTAGGATGCTCAAACACCCAAGAGTAACAAGATCCACAAGGGATTAGTGGGGGGAATCAAATTTCTCTTGGTGGAAGTGTGGATCGAGGCCTTCTCAACCACTCCCGAACAAATCAACAAGTTTGATTGGCTAGGGAGTGAGATCGGGCAAAAATGGAGCTTAGAGCAGTAATGGAGCTTAGGGTTGGAAGAGGTGAGTCAACGGGGAAGAAGGGGACCCCTTAAATAGTGTAGGACAAAGATCCAACCGTTACCCACCAACCAGCCCGCCGCCAGCGGTACTACCGCGCCTGGCCAGTGGTACTACCGCAGGGCCGCGCGGTACTACTGCTTGCTACCAATCGGTACTACCGCACGGCTATGCAGTACTACCGTACTGGCCCGTGGTACTGCCGCAACCCCAGCGACAGTAAGGACAAAACTGACGCGCAGGAACTGAGGGCGGTACTTCCGCAAGCGCGGTACTACCGCGCCTCCATGGGGTACTACCGCAAGACAGAAATCCCCTAGCCAGGGGGAGGGAACAACCGTGCCCACTTCCTCAAAGAAACAGAAGTAGCAAAAACCCGACACAGTAGTACTGCCGAGGGGCCGTACTACTGCCTGACTACATAGCGCGGTACTACCGCGGTAGGTGCGGATGTAAAAAATTACATCCGCCCCTACTACCGCGAAGGAGCGGTACTAGCCTGGTGGGCAGCGGTAGTGCAGCTCCAGGGGAGCGGTACTACCGTGGGCACCCGCGGTACTACCGTGCCACCGCATGGTACTACCACTGATGCCTACGGTACTACCTCTTTCCTGGGAGCAGTACTACCGCGACCAACCACATCAGCCAGAACTAGGGAGGCAAGAAAACGGAGGAAGCTCCAAGAGAAAAGGAGGGGACAAGAAGTAGACGTGTACATGATGATTCCACCCAAACATTTCCAACGCGGACCCCCTCTTAATAGTACGGATTTCCTACGACTCAAATCCACCAAAAAGAAACGTAGAAAAGACGCTGTCTTCAGCAGTCTTCGAGGGGCACCCAACCGTCTTGTGCCTAGCGATGAAATGTCTGGGAAACTCAAGGCACATGATTAGTCCGTAACCGCGTTGTCATCAATCACCAAAACACCTTAGGGATAAAAATGCCCTTACAACAAGGCTACTCCCAAGTCGAGGGTATCGACTACGGTGAAACCTTTGCTCCCGTTACTCGTCTTGAATCCATTTGTATGTTGATTGCATATGCTTCTCATCATAAGTTTAAGTTACAACAAATGGATGTGAAGAGTGCTTTTCTTAATGGTCCCATTAATGAATTGGTTTATGTCAAGCAACCCCCCCAGGTTCGAGGATCCCTACTTTCCCGATCATGTGTATCAACTCGATAAGGCACTCTATGGCCTTAAACAAGCCCCACGTGCGTGATATGACCACCTTACCGAGTTGTTACAAGACCATGGTTTTGAAGTTGGGCTAATCGACCCCACTCTTTTTACTAAGAAGGTCAAAGGGGAGTTGTTTGTGTGCCAATTATATGTTGATGATATTATCTTTGGTTCCCCTAACAAAGCTTTCAATGAGGAATTTGCCGCTCTCATGACCTCAAAGTTCGAGATGTCTTCCATGGGAGAGTTGAAGTTCTTTCTAGGGTTCGAAGTGAAGCAAAGAAGAGAAGGAACCTTCATCAACCAAGCCAAATACACTCAAGACATGCTCAAGAGATTCAAGCTAAGTGACGTCAAGCCGGCTTCCACTCCAATCTCCACCAAGTGCCAACTTGACATAGATCCCAATGGTAAAGTGGTGGATCAAAAGGTATATCGCTCCATTATTGGATCCTTGCTTTACCTTTGTGTATCTAGACTGGATATCATGTTGAGTGTGGGAATTTGTGCTCGGTTTCATGCCGCACCTAAGGAAAGTCACTATGTGGCGGTCAAACGAATCTTTCGATATTTGGCTCATACCCCAAACTTTGGCTTATGGTACCCAAGAGGAGCAAACTTCAAGCTTGTAGGGTATTCAGATCCGATTGGGCGGGAGACAAAGTGGATAGGAAGTCCACTTCCGGAGGGTGCCAATTCCTTGGTTGCTCTTTGGTAAGTTGGTCTTCCAAAAAGCAAAGTTGTTGTCTCTCTCGTCCACTGAAGCGGAGTATGTGGCGGCCGGTAGTTGTTGTGCACAACTCTTATGGATGAGGCAAACTTTAAAGAATTACGGTGTCACTTGTGACAAAGTGCCTCTTTGGTGTGACAATGAAAGTGCCATCAAGATCTCTCTCAACCGGGTGCAACACTTCAAGACGAAGCATATTGAGATCCGATATCACTTCATCCGGGATCACATTAGGTGAGGAGAGATCGAGCTCAACTATGTCAACACTCATGATAACCTTGCAGATATTTTCACGAAGCCCTTGGATGAAGCAAGATTTCGCGAGTTAAGGCATGAGCTAAATATCATTGATTCGAGCAATGTTGCTTGAACCCTTGCACACCTCACCATACTCAACTTGATGTCTTGTTTAGATGTAGGCATGGACATAGGGGGAGTGTTGTTCTCTCAATGAACTCTCCTTCCCCCCATTATGCATAAATTGATCAAGTCTTTCACATTATCCATGTTTGATGGTACTTGTGCTTCAAAGACGAGTTTTGGTCATGGGCCCAAGGATAATTCTTCGCGGTGCCATACCAATTGACTCATACATAGGGGGCTATGGCCTCCGACCCCCTTGTTAGTGATTGTGCCTTGTGTTAGTTATTCTTGTCCGTGCCTCAGTTTGCTTTCCTAGGCGCTAGGTGTTGGGGTCTTCAAGGGTGTTTCTTGTCCTTTTCTTTTGTTTTTCTTGGAGACCCACTTTTTTTCCCGGGCCTTCTCTATCCCAAGCCTTCCCTTCCTCAAGCCTTCTAGTCTCATTGCACACTCTTGACCTTGGCTTTGGTGATGGTGTCCGGGCGGTACAACCGGGGTCACAGGCGGTTCAACCGCTGGTGCTCTCCAGGCGGTCTCCCAGCGGTAGCTGAGCGGTTCCACCGCTCAACCACTAGGGTGCCCGTCTGAACGGTTCTACCGGTTGGTTATGGCGGTACTACCGCTACCTCTTGGCGACGGAAGTACCGCCCGTAACCACTGGCTCGTACCAGGCAGCGGTACAACCGCTCCCTGGAGCGGTACAACCGCCGCGCGGCTTTCGGTCTATATATATATCCCTCGGGGCTGGTGGGGATTTCTTTTCTTCCTTCCCCAGCCCTTCCCATCTTGTGCCCTAGCCGCCGGCCGCCATTGCCTTTGCCCTAGAGTGCTTCTCGCGCTTCGGATCCGTGGGGTCTCCGTGGATCCTCTCCTAGGAGGCCTCCTCCTTCCCGATCTCTTCCCATGGATGCCGGTAATGCCCCTTGTGCTTCGTTCTTCGTTCTAGGGTTTGTTCCCTTTGTCCTAGGGCATTCCTTGACATTCCGTGTTTATTGATTAAACTATTGGGTGGAAGAGATCACTTTTTGCCTCCTACTTAGATTGCACGTCTTTGAAAGTAAAATATGGCTAGTATGATTCATATTTCGCGGTTCAGTCTAGTCTCTACCCGTAGTACCACTGTCCAGCGGTTCTACCGCCTCTGCGGGCGGTACAACCGCTGGAGCGGTACTACCGGTAGGAGAACCGATTCAACCGGGTTATCTGCACCATGTAGCCCTGTTTCATTTTCTAAAGTTTGTGCAATATATCTTTTCTTCTTTGTGTGTGCAATCCTCTCATCTTTGCTGGGTCTCTTGTGTTCTCCTTGTGCGTGTGTTCAGGTGGCTCTAGTTCTTGCTCTGCTCCTCGCAAGACCAAGAAGTGGGCACGATGGACCTTGCGGCCGGTTGTGTCTGATGACGAAGAAGAGGTTGTGATTCCCACCAAGCCCATTCGCCGTGAAAAGTCTGCCGCTGCAAAGCAATGTGTGGTACTGCCGTTGCATCGCTGGAAAGCCAAGGATTGGGAAGCCTACCACTCGAAGAATCCTTATGAGGTTCCCATTGCTCCTCGTTGGACCACCGTTCAGTTCCAGAATGACATGCAAGTACGAATTGTACATGAACTCTTTGAGCACAACAAGAACAGGTATGCCAAGCAGTGGACCATCGATCTTGACCATTGGAGGAGCAACTTGGAGTATTTTGGTGAGGATTGGCTCTCTGCGAGGAATTTGATCTTGTCAAGCTCATGTCATTCAACTGTGACTTTGATGTTCAACTCGTCCATTAGTTCTATGCCACGGTTCACTTTGGAGAAGATGACGCACGCACTCTCACTTTCATGTGTCGTGATGAGCTCTTTCAAGTTCCCTGGAGGGCTTTCTGCAATGCTATTGGGTATGATGATACCGGTCTGGAAGGAAGGGGTGGCATTCGCCCTCATGACCATCCTGAGTCCATGCCTAAGGAGAAGCTTGCCCCTCTATACATTCGGGGTCGTGGGATTATTGGAGAATCCAAGGATTTGGAGAAGGACTATGACATCATGCACCGAGTGTTCCGTAATGTGCTCTTGCCCAAGGTGGGCAACCAAGATGAGATTCATGGCTATCTGGTTGACTTGATGGTTGCTATGAAGACCATGGTGGGGACTGGTGCAACGTTTGATGTGTCAAATTGGCTGTGGCATGAAATGTACAACATGGTCATCTACCGTAAGGTCCCAATCTACGCTCCGTTTGTCATGTGCTTTCTGAACTCTGTGTGGGCTGTTCGTCGTCCTGGAGAGCTCCTCACCTCTCCAGACAATCTCACTGTTCATGAGGTCAAGCTTCTTAAGAAGAAGAAGCACGCTGAGCCCAGCTTCCCTGCCAATGCTCCTGAGGATGTCTATGCCACTTCTGACGATGAGGACTTTGAGATGGAGCCAGGGGCCAAGCCCTCTTGGGTGGCCAAGCTCACTGCCAAGGTGAAGAAGACCTTTTGTCTCCAGGCTGACATCCAGAAGAAGATGTATGAGGCACATGTCAATGAAAAGCTTGCACGGCGTCGCCAAATTGCAATGATGAAGCACCTCAATATGCCGGTACAGAGTGGCTCTGAGAAGAGCATCACCCTAGAGGAGCGTTGGATTTCAACCCACAACACCTGGTCTGATGATGAGGCTCCTCCCCAACCATCCACCTCTTTTGCTGCTGCTGACAATGCCATGGAGGAATCCGATCCCGACGACGATGATGACTCTACTGATGAGGATCCAGATGCGACCGAGGAGTCAGAGGAGGACTACTGAGCTTTGGGACGCTAGCTTCGCCCTTTTCCTTTTTGGTGTCTTGATGCCAAAGGGGTAGAGGGTTCTATAGGTCTCGGGATTTGCATATGGGTTGGGTTTCTCGTTTCCTCATGTTTCTCTTTAGTGTTAAACTTTCTTCGTGGTTTCTTGCTGTGTGTGAGACTTATGCTTCTACTCCTTTTATTGCTATCAGTTTGTCGGTTCTTGCGGTTATTATTATTATTATTATTATTGCTATCTATCCGTTATGTTGTCTCTCATATTATGTGCTTAGAGTGGTGAGTCTATAAAATCTAGGGGGGAGTCTAGCCTTGAAAGTGTGCCCATGCTTTCTAACAGCGTGTTCTTATTGGGGCACACATTTAGGGGGAGTTCTGTCTAGATTTCATAGACTTCTCTCATGCAAATCTTGTTGTTGTCATCATCCACCAAAAAGGGGGAGATTGAAAGGGCATTTCCCTACTTTATGTTTTTGATGATGATGACAACCCTTTGTTGGTCTAATCCTGTGCTAAATGTTTCAGGTTCTTGACGCTTAGGCTCACATCGGAAAGCTATTCTCTCTCGTAGGAAAAGATCGAAGATGGAGTCCCCTATGCTTTTATCTCTTTGGTCGTAGGGAACCCGTACTATCAAGAAGGAATCCTCATTAGTAAGGACTGGGGGAATCTTTTCACGTACACCTTCTTCACCCCTCCTTTGTCTTCCTCAGGTGTGAGAGAGAGAGAGTTTTCCTTGTCTCTTCCCCTATCTATTCCTGCTCACTGTTCTGCCCAGCAGTTGTACCCCTCTCTGGAGCGGTTGTACCGCTGGGTCTTGTTGCTCTCCAGCTTTGCTCGAGGGGTTTTACCGCTGCCTCCGGGCGGTGGTACCGCCACCATGCTCTGCAAAAGCTGGGGCGGTGGTTCCGTCCATGCACCGCTCAAGTACCGCTCACGCTTCTGTTTTGATGCAGTTCTTGGGCGGTAGTGGCCCGGTTGGTCCGGTCATTCCTCGATGACCGGTACCACCGGTGGTCCGAGCGGTTCTTCTACTCAGAACTTAGCCTCCCAAGAGCTCAAGGCCATGCGGTTGTTCCGGCCAGGCACCGCCCAAGTACCGGTCAAGCTCCTGTTTTGATGCAGTGGTTGTGCGGTGGCTAGGCGGTTAGTCCGGTTATTTTTTCTTAGCCAGTAATACCGCCCGCAGGTCCGGTTGTACCGCTCGGTAGGGTTCTGCAGATACACCATGAGTCCCAGTTGTACCGGGACGAGGACCGGTTGTACCGCTGCAGTGCAAAAAACGCAGTAACGGTTGGAATCTAGGGTTTCTATATAAGGGAGCTTCTCCCACCTACCACTCTCACCTTTGACCTCTCTCACTCCACCATTAATGCACTTCAAGCTCTCTTGCCCGATCTCTCTCTCTAGCCACTCAAACTTGTTGATTTGCTAGGGATTGAAGGAGGAGACCTAGATCTACACTTCCACCAAAGGATATTTGCTTCCCCCATACTTTCTTGTGTGGATTTTGTTACTCTTGGGTGTTTGAGCACCCTAGACGGTTGAGGTCACCTCGGAGCCATATTCCATTGTGGTGAAGCTTCGTGGTTTCGTTGGGAGCTTCCAATTAAGTTGTGGAGAGAGCCCCAACCTTGTTTGTAAAGGTTCGGTCGCCACCTTCAAGGGCACCAATAGTGGAATCACAGCATCTCGCATTGTGTGAGGGCGTGAGGAGAATACGGTGGCCCTAGTGGCTTCTTGGGGAGCATTGTGCCTCCACACCGCTCCAATGGAGACGTACTTCCTCTCAAAGGGAAGGAACTTTGGCAACACATCCTCGTCTCCACCGTCTCCACTCTTGGTTATCTCGTGCCTTTACTTGTGCAAGCTTATTTGTATCATATCACTTGCTTGCTTGTGTTCCTATCCTTGTTGCATCATATAGGTTGCTCACCTAGTTGCATATCTAGACAACCTACTTTGATGCAAAGTTTAAATTGTGAAAGAAAAGCTAAAAATTGTTAGTTGCCTATTCACCCCCCTCTAGTCAACAATATCGATCCTTTCAGATGCCCCTAACCCGCAAAAACCCATGTAACCGTGAGGGTCGACTCTGACGCCATTCTGTAATGCCTCGACCATAGCCACCGGTTCCTGGCCGTTACATCTGATGGTATCTAGACCGACCCCACAGATTAACACTAGTCTTTGCTATGCATTTTATCCTAACTCATGCACACCTGAGAAGAACTTTCCAGCCAGTCACACATCCTTAAATTTTCTCAGGCCAATCATGCTTAACCTCGAGGTTTGGAGATGAACTTTCATAAATAAGGTGCACCTTGCTAGTATGGGTAGTCCTACTATTCCTATTTAGGATGTCACATCCTCTCTCTCCCATCCAACTTTTCCATTTCTGACGTAGCCGCAGCCTCACACGCCTCCGCCCCCCAAAAAGTTTAGGGTTCCTCCACTTCCAGCCGGTGCGCGGCGACGGTCCGCCTCATCTCTGGTGGCCTTAGGTCCATGGGGGCGCGGTGGATCCCGTCCGTTGTTGGCGGGAGGGCTCTGTTTTAGATGTTTCTTTGAGTTTTGTTAGGGTTTGTGTCCGGCTAAGGAAGACGAGTCGACGACGGCTCCCTGGAGATGGAATAAAGTTCTCCCCGCCTAGCCCCCGTCCCGGTGGTGCATCTAGCTTCGTCGGTGGGTGTGTGGATGTATGTCTCCGGCGGATCTGTTTTTGGTGAATTTGCTTTATGTATTCGATGTTCACATAACACCACTAGAGGCTAGACAACATACATCTTATCAAAATATCAAACAAATACCAAATTCACATGACTACTCATAGCAAGACTTCTCCCTTGTCCTTAGAACGAACGTAATTACTCACAAAGCATATTCATGTTCATAATCAGAGGGGTAATAATATGCATATAGGATCTGAACATATGATCTTCCACCAAATAAACCAACTAGCATCAACTACAAGGAGTAATCAACACTACTAGCAACCTACTAGCACCAATCCCGGACTTTGAGACAAGAATTGGGTACAAGAGATGAACTAGGGTTTGGAGATGAGATGGTGCTGGTGAAGATGTTGATGGAGATTGCCCTCTCTCGATGAGAGGAGCGTTGGTGATGACGATGGTGATGATTTCCCCCTCCTGGAGGGAAGTATCCCCGGCAGAACAGCTCTGCCGGAGCTCTAGATTGGATCCGCCAAGGTTCCGCCTCGTGGTGGCGGAGTCTCGTCCCGAAAAGTTCCTTCCTATTTTTTCTCATCGAAAGACCTCATATAGGAGAAGATGGGCGTGGGAGAGCCACCAGGGGGCCCACGAGGTAGGGGGGCGTGCCCTGGGGGGGGGGGGCGCCCCCACCCTTGTGAGCAGGGTGTGGGCCCCCTGGCCTTCATCTTTGGCGTGGATTTTTCTTTATTTCTTTTAAGACATCCCGTGGAGTTTCAGGACTTTTGGAGTTGCGCAGAATAGGTCTCTAATATTTGCTCCTTTTCCAGACCAGAATTCCAGCTGCCGGCATTCTCCCTCTTTATATAAACCTTGTAAAATAAGAGAGAATAGCCATAAGTATTGTGACATAAAGTGAAATAACAGTCCATAATGCGATAAATATCGATATAAAAGCATGATGCAAAATGGACGTATCAACTCCCCCAAGCTTAGACCTCGCTTTTCCTCAAGCGAAAAGCCGATAACAATAAATATGTCCTCATGTTTAGAGGTAGAGGCGTCGATAAAAATAAAATACAAACATGAAGGCATCATGATTATTGTCATAACAACAACATATAGATTTTGTCATATGATTACTTATGTTCAAGTGATGATCTATTCACAATGCAAAAGTATAAATCATAAACCTTATTGGGCTCCGACAAACTATAATCTCAGTCATTGAAGCAATTGCAATTTATCATAACATCGGAAAGAGTCTATGTCAGAGCTAAAAAGCAAGTCCACATACTCAACTATCATTTAGTCCTCCATAATTGCTAACACTCACGCGATACTTGTGGTTACGGAGTTATAGTCGGGCACAGAGAAAGATAGGAGCTTATAGTTTTGCCCCACAACCTTTTACCTCAAGGGTAATGTCAATAATAATGGTTCATGCTCCCCTACATCCAATTATATATATATCATGTTCTTTCCAACATGCTGAGCTTGCCAAAGGATAAAATGAAAAAGAAAAGGTGAAGATCACCATGACTCTAGCATAAGGTAGAAGATAATAATAAAGGATAGGCCCTTCGCAGAGAGAAGCAGAGGTTGCCATGCGCTTTTATGGTTGAATATATAAAATCTCAATGCGAAAGAACGTCACTTTATATTGCCCCTTGTGATATGAACCTTTATTATGCAGTTTATCGCTTTTATTAGTTCCACATCACAAGATCGTATAAAGCTTATTTCTCCCACACCAATCAATCATACATATTTAGAGCAATTTTTATTGCTTTGCACCAATGACAACTTACTTGAAGGATCTTACTCAATCCATAGGTATATATGGTGGACTCTCATGGCAAAACTGGTTTAAGGGTATTTGGAAGCACAAGTAGTATTTCTACTTGGTGCTGAGAATTTGGCTAGCATGAGGGGGAAAGGCAAGCTCAACAAGTTAGAGGATCCATGACAACATACTTTATCTCAGATATAAGAAATACATAACTCATTACGTTGTCTTCCTTGTCCAACATCAACTCTTTAGCATGTCATATTTTAATGAGTGCTCCCAATCATAAAAGATGTCAATGATAATATATCTATATGTGAAAACCTCTCTTTCCTTATTACTTCCTATTAATTGCAACAACGACCAAAGCTATGTCTGCCAACTCCCAACAACTTTTAATCATCATACTCTTTCTGTGTGAAGTCATTACTCTCAATAAGATCAATATGAACTTTTTGTTTCTTTTTATTCTTTTCTCTTTTCTTTTATTCACCCAAGATCATGGCAAAATAATCAAGCCCTTGACTCAACACTAATCTTTATTATATATAGCTCACGGACTCGATTACATAGAGAGACATAAAGCAAAACTCAAAACTAGATCATGCCATAAACTTTATTCTACTGGATCAAGATACTACTAATAGGATCGAACTAAGAAAAATGGTAAAGATAAGAGTTGTGATTGTGATACGATACCGGGGCACCTCCCCCAAGCTTGGCAGTTGTCAAGGGGAGTGCTCATACCCATGTGATTATATCCCCTTTGTCGGTGAAGAAGGTGAAGGTGTTGTTGATGATGCGGGCTTGTCATCCATCTTCCAAGGCATAGGTTCACCATCATATAAGGATGATCGAGTCTCCGGAATCCTCGAATCTGCAGCCAAACTCATTCTTTTGAATCTATATTCATACTCATAGTTTTGGTTTTGCAGGTCATAGATTTGGGCTTGGAGGTGCTCGATCTTCTCATATAGCTTGAAGATGGCCTCCTCGGTGTTCTTGGCATCCGGCTTGTAGTTGTTAGTGAACTCCGCGAGCATCACGTGGCTAGCGTTGATTCCACGCTCCACCATCCACTGGCACTTGAAAATTTGTTGCTCCATTGCTTCGAGCCTCGTCTCCACGCTTCCGGTTCCCTTTGGTCCCTCAACATCGCGGATGTGCAACAACCCATCATGCATGTCAATGGTTTGAGGGTGTCACAGCACCTCCGCGAGGTAAGGGTTGATGAACTTCTCGAAGAACTTGTCCTTGGAAGCACTTGGGGACATCATGATAATCTAGATCTGTCAGAAAAACAGCTCGAAACAAAGACAGGAGATTTTTGCATGATACGGGAGTCAAAACCCCAGGGAGATTATATAATGAATTTTTACCGACCAAAATACGTAACGTGCAAGAAAACGGAGTCCGGAAGGCACACGAGGTGCTCAGGAGGTAGGGGGCGCGTCCAGGGGGGTAGGGCGCGCCCACCACCCTCGTGGGGCCCTCGTGTACTTCCCAGACTGCTACTTATTTTTCTATGTTTCTAAATATTACAAAACGGAGAAATATTGCCTTAAAATTGTTTTGGAGTTGGTTTACTTACTGTACCACATACCTATTCCTTTTTGGAGTCTGAAACGTTCTGGAAAGTGTCCCTTATGTATTCCTCCGGGGTTACAGTTTCAATAATATTGGTTTCAACATTTATGGGATTACCTGAGATATAATGTTTGATTCTTTGACCGTTTACCACCTTTGGATTTGTGCCCTCGAAGTTGTTGATTTTTTTGGCACCGGAACGATAGACCTCTTCGATAACATAGGGCCCTTCCCATTTAGAGAGAAGTTTTCCTGCAAAAAATCTTAAACGAGAGTTGTATAGCAATACATAATCACCTACATTAAACTCACACTTTTGTATCCTTTTGTCATGCCATCTTTTAACTTTTTCTTTAAACAGCTTGGCATTTTCATAAGCTTGGGTTCTCCATTCATCAAGTGAGCTAATATCAAATAACCTCTTTTCATCGGCAAGTTTAAAATCATAGTTAAGCTCTTTAATAGCCCAATATGCCTTATGTTCTAGTTCGAGAGGTAAGTGACATGCTTTTCCATAGACCATTTTATACGGAGACATACCCATAGGATTTTTGTATGCAGTTCTATAAGCCCATAACGCATCATCAAGTTTCTTGGACCAATTCTTTCTAGACCTATTAACAGTCTTTTGCAAAATTAATTTGAGCTCTCTATTGCTCAACTCTACTTGACCACTAGACTGCGGGTGATAAGGAGATGCAATTCTATGATTAACATCATACTTAGCAAGCATTTTACGGAAAGCACCATGAATAAAGTGTGAACCACCATCAGTCATTAAATATCTAGGGACTCCAAACCTCGGGAAAATAACTTCTTTAAGCATTTTAATAGAAGTGTTATGATCAACACTACTAGTTGGAATAGCTTCTACCCACTTAGTAACGTAATCAACAGCAACTAGAATATGTGTGTATCCATTAGAGGCAGGAAAAGGTCCCATATAATCAAAGCCCCAAACATCAAACGGTTCAATAACAAGTGAATAATTCATAGGCATTTCTTGACGTCTACTAATATTACCAATTCTTTGACATTCATCACAACACAAGACAAACTTACGGGCATCCTTGAAGAGAGTAGGCCAATAAAAACCAGATTGCAATACCTTATGTGCAGTTCTATCTCCAGCGTGGTGTCCTCCATAAGATTCGGAATGACACTTGTGTAGGATCTGTTCCTGTTCATGCTCAGGTACACAACGTCTAATGACACCATCTACTCCTTCTTTATAAAGATGTGGGTCATCCCAAAAGTAATGTCTTAAATCATAGAAGAACTTTTTCTTTTGTTGGTATGTGAAGCTAGGTGGTATAAATTTGGCAACAATATAATTAGCATAATCAGCATACCATGGAGTACTATGAGAAGTACTTATAACATTTAATTGTTCATCAGGAAAGCTATCATTAATAGGTAGTGGGTCATCAAGAATATTTTCTAACCTAGGCAGGTTGTCTGCAACGGGGTTCTCAGCTCCCTTTCTATCAACAATATGCAAATCAAATTCTTGAAGCAAGAGAACCCATCTAATAAGTATAGGTTTAGCATCTTTCTTTTCCATAAGATATTTAATAGCAGCATGATCAGTTTGAATAGTTACTTTAGAATCAACAATATAAGATCTGAACTTATCACAAGCAAATACAACTGCTAAGAGTTCTTTTTCAGTAGTAGCATAATTTCTTTGAGCATTGTCTAGAGTCTTACTGGCATAATGAATAACATTTAATTTCTTATCAACTCTTTGCCCTAGAACAGCACCTACATCATAATCACTAGCATCACACATAATTTCAAAGGGTAAATTCCAATTAGGTGGCTGAACAACAGGTGCAGAGACTAATGCTTTCTTAAGTATTTCAAATGCTTCTACACAATCATCATCAAAGACAAATGGTATATCTTTTTGCAATAAATTAGTCAGAGGCTGACAAATTTTTGAGAAGTCCTTAATGAACCTCCTGTAAAATCCGGCGTGACCAAGGAAACTTCTTATACCTTTGATGTCCTTGGGACATGGCATCTTTTCAATAGCATCAACCTTGGCTTTATCAACTTCAATACCTCTTTCAGAAACTTTGTGCCCCAAGACAATACCTTCATTAACCATAAAGTGGCACTTTTCCCAATTCAAGACAAGATTAGTTTCTTCACATCTCTGCAAAACTCGATCAAGATCGCTCAAGCAATCATCAAAAGAGGAACCATAGACGGAAAAGTCGTCCATGAAAACCTCACAAATCTTTTCACAAAAGTCAGAGAATATAGCCATCATGCATCTTTGAAAGGTATCAGGTGCATTACATAAACCAAAATGCATACGTCTATAAGCAAAAGTACCAAAGGGGCATGTAAAAGTAGTCTTTGATTGATCTCTAGCCGACACAGGTATTTGAGAGAAACCAGAATAACCATCTAGAAAGCAATAGTGTGTATGTTTGCATAATCTTTCTAGCATTTGATCAATAAAAGGTAAGGGGTAATGATCTTTCTTAGTAGCTTTATTTAATTTGCGGAAATCAATTACCATCCTATAACCTGTGATAATTCTTTGTGGAATCAATTCATCTTTATCATTAGGAACAACAGTAATACCTCCCTTCTTAGGGACACAATGGACATGACTTACCCACTCACTATCAGCAACGGGATAGATTATATCTGCCTCCAGAAGCTTTAGTATTTCTTTTCTTACCACTTCTTTCATTTTAGGATTCAAACGTCGTTGAGGATCACGAACTGGTTTGGCATCTGCTTCCAAATTTATTTTATGTTGACATAGAGTGGGACTAATGCCCTTAAGATCATCAAGAGTATATCCAATAGCAGCACGGTGCTTCTTCAGAGTTTTTAATAATCTTTCTTCTTCATGCTCTGAAAGGTTAGCACTAATAATAACAGGATATATCTTATTTTCATCAAGATAAGCATATTTAAGATTATCAGGCAAAGGTTTGAGCTCAAACACGGGATCACCCTTGGGTGGAGGTGGATCCCCTAAAATTTGAACAGGCAAGTTGTGATGCAGAATAGGTTCCTGTTTAAAGAATACTTCATCTGTTTCCCTTCTTTCTTTCATGAACATATCATTTTCATGGTCTAGCAAATAGTGTTCTAAAGGATCACTAGGAGGTACGGCAATAGAAGCAAGACCAATAGTTTCATACTTACTAGGTAATTCTTCCTCACGATGTTGTTTACTAAATTTAGAGAAATTAAACTCATGAACCATATCATCCAAGCCAATAGTAACAATATTCTTAGTGCAGTCTATGGTAGCATTGACATTATTTAAGAAGGGTCTACCAAATATAATTGGACAAAAGCTATCTTGCGGAGAAGTAAGAACAAGAAAATCAGCAGGATATTTAGTTTTCCCACACAAGACTTCAACATCTCTAACAATTCCAATTGGTGCAATAGTATCTCTATTAGCAAGTTTAATAGCACATCAATATCTTCTAACTCAACAGGTGCAATTTCATTCTTAATTTCTTTGTATAAGTCATGAGGTATAACACTAGCACTAGCACCCATATCACATAAGCCATGATAACAATGATCTCCTATTTTAACAGAAATAACAAGCACGCCTACCACATGTCTATGTTTATCCTTATCACAAGGTTTAGCAATTCTAGCAGTTTCATCCTTCGAACTGAATAGCATGCCCATCAATATTATCAGACAAGAGATCTTTAACAATAGCAATATTAGGTTCTACTTTAACTTGCTCAGGAGGTGTATAAGTTCTAATATTGCTTTTACGAACAACAGTTGAAGCTTTAGCATGATCCTTTATTCTAACAGGGAAAGGTGGTTTCTCAATATAAGAAGTAGGAACAATAGGATCATTATAAGTGACAGTCTTTTCTTTAACTTTAATAGGTGCAGCTACTTTTACTTCTATGGGAGGATGATATTTAAACCACTTCTCCTTAGGGAGATCAACATAAGTAGCAAAAGATTCACAGAAAGAAGCTACTATCTCAGAGTCAAGTCCATATTTAGTGCTAAACTTACAGAAAATATCGGTATCCATAAAAGATTTAACACAATCGAACTTAGGTGTCATACCTGACTCCTTACCTTCGTCGAGGCCCTAATCTTCAGAGTTGCGTTTAATTCTATCCAATAAATTCCATCTGAATTCAATAGTCTTCATCATAAAAGAGCCAACACAAGAAGTATCGAGCATGGTGCGATTGTTTTCAGAAAGCCGAGCATAAAAACTTTTCATAATTATTCCTCTCGGGAGCTCATGATTGGGGCATGAATATAACATTTATTTAAGCCTCTCCAAGCTTGAGTGATGCTTTATCCTTCGTGAGGCCAGAAATTGCGATCACGATGAACAAGATGCATAGGGTAATACTTCTGATGAAATTCCAGCTTCAATCTTTTATAGTCCCATGATCTCATATCATCACATAGCCTATACCATATCAATGCGTCTCCCTTCAAAGATAAAGGGAAGACCTTCTTCTTAGCAACATCATCGGGTATACCTGCAATCTTAAATAATCCACAAACTTCATCCACATATATTAAGTGCTCATCAGGATGCTTTGTTCCATCTCCTGTAAAAGGATTAGCTAGCAGTTTTTACATCATACCCGAAGGAAATTTAAAAGGAGTTTCATTTTCAATAGGTTCAGTAGGTTGAGGAGCAACTCTTTGCTCTACTGGACGGGGTGAAAATACCCCAAACAAGCCCCTCAGAGAATTACTTTCCATAGTAACAAGTGACAGTAAATTTCAGCACACTATATAAATTTTTCCTTACCAAATTCCACCTACCAAAGGCGCTACACTCCCCGACAACGGCGCCAGAAAAGAGTCTTGATGACCCACAAGTATAGGGGTTCTATCGTAGTCCTTTCGATAATTAAGAGTGTCGAACCCAACGAGGAGCAGAAGGATGATAAGCGGTTTTCAGCAAGGTATTCTCTGCAAGTACTGAAATAAGTGGTAACAGAAAGTTTTGTGATAAGATAGGTTGTAACGAGCAACAAGTAACAAAAGTAAATAAAGTACAACAAGGTGGCCCAATCCTTTTGTAGCAAAGGACAAGCCGGAACAAACTCTTATAATAGGAAAAGCGCTCCCGAGGACACATGGGAATATCGTCAAGCTAGTTTTCATCACGTTCATATGATTCGTGTTCGGTACTTTGATAATTTGATATGTGGGTGGACCGGTGCTTGGGTGCTATTCTTACTTGAACAAGCATCCCACTTATGATTAACCTCTATTGCAAGCATCCGCAACTACAACAAAAGTATTAAGGTAAACCTAACCATAGCATGAAATATATGGGTCCAAATCAGCCCCTTACGAAGGAACTCATAAACTAGGGTTTAAGCTTCTGTCACTCTAGCAACCCATCATCTACTTATTACTTCCCAATGCCTTCCTCTAGGCCCAAATAATGGTGAAGTGTTATGTAGTCGACGTTCACATAACACCACTAGAGGCTAGACAACATACATCTTATCAAAATATCAAACGAATACCAAATTCACATGACTACTCATAGCAAGACTTCTCCCTTGTCCTCAGGAACAAACGTAATTACTCACAAAGCATATACATGTTCATAATCAAAGGGGTAATAATATGCATATAGGATCTGAACATATGATCTTCCACCAAATAAACCAACTAGCATCAACTACAAGGAGTAATCAACACTACTAGCAACCTACTAGCACCAATCCCGGACTTTGAGACAAGAATTGGATACAAGAGATGAACTAGGGTTTGGAGATGAGATGGTGCTGGTGAAGATGTTGATGGAGATTGCCCTCTCTCGATGAGAGGAGAGTTTGTGATTACGATGGTGATGATTTCCCCCTCCCAGAGGGAAGTATCCCCAACAGAACAGCTCTGCAGGAGCTCTAGATTGGATCCGCCAAGGTTCCGCCTCATGGCGGCGGAGTCTCGTCCCAAAAAGTTCCTTCCTATTTTTTCTCATCGAACGACCTCATATAGGAGAAGATGGGCGTCGGAGAGCCAGCAGGGGGCCCACGAGGTAGGGGGGCGCGCCCTAGGGGGGGCGCCCCCACCCTCGTGAGCAGGGTGTGGGCCCCCTGGCCTTCAACTTTGGCGTGGATTTTTCTTTATTTCTTTTAAGACATTCCGTGGAGTTTCAGGACTTTTGGAGTTGCGCAGAATAGGTCTCTAATATTTGCTCCTTTTCCAGACCAGAATTCCAGCTGCCGGCATTCTCCCTCTTTATATAAACCTTATAAAATAAGAGAGAATAGCCATAAGTATTGTGACATAAAGTGAAATAACAGTCCATAATGTGATAAATATCGATATAAAAACATGATGCAAAATGGACGTATCAGTCACCGAAAAGGTTCGGGGGCATATCGGTATTGTACCGGGGCCACCGGAGGGGTTCCGGGGGTCCACCGAGAGGGGCCACCTCTCCCGGAGGGCCTTATGGGCTGTAAGGGGAAGGGAACCAGCCCCAAGTGGGCTGGGGCGCCAACCCCCCAAGGGCCCATGCGCCTAGGGTTGGGGGGAACCCTAAAGGGGCCCCCCTTGGCTTGGGGGGCAAGCCCCCTCCCCCTTGGTCGCCTCCCCCCTCTAGATCTCATCTAGAGGGGGCCGGCCCCCTTCTCCATTCCCCTATAAATAGAGGGGCAAGGGGAGGGCTGCACACCACGTCAAAGGCGCAACCCCTCCCCTCCCAACACATCTCCTCCTCCGTTAAAGCTTGGTGAAGCCCTGCCGGAGTACTGCTGCTCCACCACCACCACGCCGTCGTGCTGCTGTTGGAGCCCTCTTCCTCAACCTTGCCCTCCTCCTTGCTGGATCAAGGCACGGGAGACGTCCTCGCTCTGTACGTGTGTTGAACACGGAGGTGCCGTCCGTTCGGCGCTAGGATCTTCGGTGATTTGGATCACGACGAGTACGACTCCATCATCCCCGTTCTCTTGAATGCTTCCGCTCGCGATCTACAAGGGTATGTAGATGCACTCCTCTCCCTCTCGTTGCTAGATGACTCCATAGATTGATCTTGGTGATGCGTAGAAAATTTTAAATTTCTGCTATGATCCCCAACAGTGGTATCAGAGCTAGGTCTATGCGTAGTTTCTATGCACGAGTAGAACACAAGTTGTTGTGGGTGTTGATTTTGTCAATTTACTTGCCGTTACTAGTCTTATCTTGATTCGGCGGCATCGTGGGATGAAGCGGCCCGGACCGACCTTACACGTACGCTTACGTGAGACTGGTTCCACCGACTAACATGCACTAGTTGCATAAGGTGGCTAGCGGGTGTCTGTCTCTCCCACTTTAGTCGGATCAGATTTGATGAAAAGGGTCCTTATGAAGGGTAAATAGAAATTGGCATATCACGTTGTGGTTTTGGCGTAGGTAAGCAACGTTCTTGCTAGAAACCTATAGCAGCCACGTAAAACTTGCAACAACAATTAGAGGACGTCTAACTTGTTTTTGCAGCATATGCCGTGTGATGTGATATGGCCAAAAGGATGTGATGAATGATATATGTGATGTATGAGATTGATCATGTTCTTGTAATAGGAATCACGACTTGCATGTCGATGAGTATGACAACCGGCAGGAGCCATAGGAGTTGTCTTAATTTATTTATGACCCACGTGTCAACATAAACGCCATGTAATTACTTTACTTTATCGCTAACCGTTGGCCATAGTAGTAGAAGTAATAGTTGACGAGACAACTTCATGAAGACACGATGATGGAGATCATGGTGTCATGTCGGTGACGATGATGATCATGGAGCCCCGAAGATGGAGATCGAAAGGAGCAAAATGATATTGGCCGTATCATGTCACTATTTGATTGCATGTGATATTTATCATGTTTTACATCTTATTTGCTTAGAACGACGGTAGCATAAATAAGATGATCCCTCGCAATAATTTCAAGAAAGTGTCCCCCCTAACTGTGCACCGTTGCTAAGGTCCGTTGTTCCGAAGCACCACATGATGATCAGGTGTGATAGGTTCTAACGTTCGCATACAACGGGTGTAAGCCAGATTTACACACACAATACACTTAGGTTGACTTGATGAGCCTAGCATGTACAGACATGGCCTCAGAACACAGAAGACCAAAAGGTCGAACATGAGTCGTATAGAAGATACAATCAACATGAAAATGTTCACCGATGATGACTAGTCCGTCTCACATGATGATCAGACACGGCCTAGTTGACTAGGATCATGTATCACTTAGATGACTAGAGGGATGTCTATCTGAGTGGGAGTTCATTAAATAATTTGATTAGATGAACTTAATTATCATGAACATAGTCTAAAATCTTTGCAATATGTCTTGTAGATCAAATGGCCCACGCTAATGTTGCCCTCAACTTCAACGCGTTCCTAGAGAAAACCAAGCTGAAAGACGATGGCAGCAACTACACGGACTGGGTCCGTAACCTGAGGGTTATCCTCATAGCTTCTAGGAAAGCATATGTCCTTGATGCACTGCTAGGAGAAGCATCTATTTTCCCTGCAGAACGAGACGTTATGAACGCTTGGCAGATGCGTAGTGATGATTACTCCCTGGTTCAGTGCGGCATGCTTTACATCTTAGAACCGGGGCTCCAAAAGCGTTTTGAGCAACACGAAGCATATGAGATGTTCCAAGAGCTGAAAATGGTTTTCCAAGCCCACGCCCGGGTCGAGAGATATGAAGTCTCCGACAAATTCTATAGTTGTAAGATGGAGGAGAACAGTTCTGTCAGCAAGCACATACTCAAAATGTCTGGGCTGCATAACCGCTTGTCTCAGCTGGGAGTTAATCTCCCGGATTATGCGGTCGTTGACAGAATCCTTCAGTCGCTCCCACCTAGCTACAAGAGCTTTGTGATGAACTTCGATATGCAGGGGATGGAAAAGACCATTCCCGAGGTATATTCAATGCTGAAATCAACGGAGGTGGAAATCAAAAAGGAACATCAAGTGTTGATGGTGAATAAAACCACTAAGTTCAAGAAAGGCAAGGGTAAAAAGAACTTCAAGAAGGACGGCGAGGGAGTTGCCACGCCCGGTAAGCAAGCTACCGGGAAGAAGTCAAAGAATGGACCCAAGCCTGAGACTGAGTGCTTTTATTGCAAGGGAAATGGTCACTGGAAGCGGAACTGCCCCAAGTACTTAGCGGAAAAGAAGGCCGGCAATACCAAAGGTATATGTGATATACATGTTATTGATGTCTACCTTACCAGCGCTCGTAATAGCTCCTGGGTATTTGATACCGGTGCAGTTGCTCATATTTGTAACTCAAAACAGGAACTGTGGAATAAACAGAGACTGGCGAAGGACGAGGTGACGATGCGCGTCGGGAATGGTTCCAAGGTCGATGTGATCGCCGTCGGCACGCTACCTCTGCATTTACCTACGGGATTAGTTTTAAACCTCAACAATTGTTATTTAGTACCAGCTTTGAGCATGAACATTGTATCTGGATCTCGTTTAATGCGAGATGGCTACTCATTTAAATATGAGAATAATGGTTGTTCTATTTATATGAGAGACATGTTTTATGGTCATGCCCCGTTGGCCAATGGTTCATTCTTATTTAATATCGAATGTGATGTTACACATATTCATAGTGTGAATGCCAAAAGATGTAAGGTTGATAATGATAGTCCCACATACTTGTGGCACTGCTGCCTTGGTCACATTGGTGTTAAACACATGAAGAAACTCCATGCAGATGGACTTTTGGAGTCTCTTTATTATGAATCATTTGACACATGCGAACCATGCCTCATGGGCAAAATGACCAAGACTCCGTTCTCTGGAACAATGGAGCGAGCAACCAACTTATTGGAAATCATACATACTGATGTGTGCGGTCCAATGAGTGTTGAGGCTTGCGGTGGCTATCGTTATGTCCTCACCCTCACTGATGACTTAAGTAGATATGGGTATGTCTACTTAATGAAACACAAGTCTGAGACCTTTGAAAAGTTCAAGGAATTTCAAAGTGAGGTTGAGAATCAACGTGACAGGAAAATCAGGTTCTTACGATCAGATCGTGGGGGAGAATATTTGAGTCACGAATTTGGCATGCACTTAAGGAAGTGTGGAATAGTTTCACAACTCACGCCGCCTGGAACACCACAGCGTAATGGTGTGTCCGAACATCGTAATCGCACCCTATTGGATATGGTACGATCTATGATGTCTCTTACCGATCTACCGCTATCATTTTGGGGTTATGCTATAGAGACTGCCGCATTCACTTTAAATAGGGCAACGTCGAAATCCGTTGAGACGACACCGTATGAATTGTGGTTTGGCAAGAAACCTAAGCTTTCATTTCTGAAAGTTTGGGGATGCGATGCTTACATGAAGAAACTTCAACCTGAAAAGCTCGAACCCAAATTGGAAAAATGCGTCTTCATAGGATACCCTAAAGAAACTATTGGGTATACCTTCTATCTCAGATCTGAAGGCAAGACCTTTGTTGCCAAGAATGGATCCTTTCTAGAGAAAGAGTTCTCTCGAAAGAAGTAAGTGGGAGGAAAGTAGAACTTGATGAAGTATTGCCTCTTGAACCAGAGAGTGGCGCAGCTTAAGAAATTGTTCCTGAGGTGTCTGCACCGACTAGGGAGGAAGTTAATGATGATGATCATGAAACTTCAGATCAAGTTGCTACTGACCTTCGAAGGTCCATAAGGACACGTTCCGCACCAGAGTGGTACGGAAACCCTGTCCTGGAAATCATGTTGTTAGACAATGGTGAACCTTCGAACTATGAAGAAGCGATGGCGGGCCCAGATTCCGACAAATGGCTGGAAGCCATGAAATCCGAGATAGGATCCATGTATGAAAACTAAGTATGGACTTTGACTGACTTGCCCGATGATCGGCGAGCCATAGAAAATAAATGGATCTTTAAGAAGAAGACAAACACGGATGGTAATGTGACCATCTATAAGGCTCGGCTTGTCGCTAAGGGTTATCGACAAGTTCAAGGGGTTGACTACGATGAGACTTTCTCACCCATAGCGAAGCTGAAGTCCGTCTGAATCATGTTAGCAATTGCCGCATTCTATGATTATGAGATATGGCAAATGGACGTCAAAACGACATTCCTTAATGGTTTCCTTAAGGAAGAATTGTATATGATGCAGCCGGAAGGTTTTGTCGATCCTAAGAATGCTGACAAGGTGTGCAAGCTCCAATGCTCAATCTATGGGCTGGTGCAAGCATCTGGAGTTGGAACATTCGATTTGATGAGATGATCAAAGCGTTTGGGTTTACGCAAACTTATGGAGAAGCCTGTGTTTACAAGAAAGTGAGTGGGAGCTCTGTAGCATTTCTCATATTATATGTGGATGACATAATATTGATGGGAAATGATATAGAATTCTTGGAAAGCATAAAGGCCTACTTGAACAGGTGTTTCTCAATGAAGGACCTTGGAGAAGCTGCTTATATATTAGGCATCAAGATCTATAGAGATAGATCGAGACGCCTCATTGGTCTTTCACAAAGTACGTACCTTGACAAGATATTGAAGAAGTTCAATATGGATCAGTCCAAGAAGGGGTTCTTGCCTTTATTGCAAGGTATGAGATTGAGCACGGCTCAATGCCCGACCACGACAAAAGATAGATAAAAGATGAGTGTCGTCCCCTATGCCTCGGCCATAGGGTCTATCATGTATGCCATGCTGTGTACCAGACCTGATGTAAACCTTGATGCAAGTTTGGTAGGAAGGTACCAAAGTAATCCCGGCATGGAACACTGGACAGTGGTCAAGAATATCCTGAAGTACCTGAAAAGGATTAAGGATATGTTTCTCGTCTATGGAGGTGACGAAGAGCTCGTCGTAAAGGGTTACGTCGATGCTAGCTTCGACACAGATCTGGATGAGTCTAAGTCACAAACCAGATATGTGTATATTTTGAATGGTGGGGCAGTCAGCTGGTGCAGTTGCAAGCAAAGCGTCGTGGCGGGATCTACATGTGAAGCGGAGTACATGGCAGCCTCGGAGGCAGCACAAGAAGCAATCTGGGTGAAGGAGTTCATTACTGACCTAGGAGTTATTCCCAATGCGTCGGGCCCGATGACTCTCTTCCATGACAGCACTGGAGCTATTGCCCTTGCCAAGGAGCCCAGGTTTCACAAGAAGACCAGGTATATCAAGCGTCGCTTCAACTCCATTCGTGAAAATGTTCAAAATGGAGACAAAGATATTTGTAAAGTGCACACGGACCTGAATGTCGCAGATCCGTTGACTAAACCTCTTCCTCGAGCAAAACATGATCAACACCAGAACTCTATGGGTGTTCGATTCATCACAATGTAACTAGATTATTGACTCTAGTGCAAGTGGGAGACTGTTGGAAATATGCCCTAGAGGCAATAATG
Source organism: Triticum aestivum (assembly GCF_018294505.1). Lineage (NCBI taxonomy): Eukaryota > Viridiplantae > Streptophyta > Magnoliopsida > Poales > Poaceae > Triticum > Triticum aestivum. The sequence continues at coordinate 406,220,542 of NC_057794.1, forward strand.
AAATGGTTATTATTATATTTCTTTGTTCATGATAATTGTCTATTGTTCATGCTATAATTGTGTTATCCGGAAATCGTAATACATGTGTGAATACATCGACCACAACATGTCCCTAGTGAGCCTCTAGTTGACTAGCTCGTTGATCAACAGATAGTCATGGTTTCCTGACTATGGACATTAGATGTCATTGATAACGGGATCACATCATTAGGAGAATGATGTGATGGACAAGACCCAATCTTAAGCATAGCAGAAGATCGTGTAGTTCGTCTGCTAGAGCTTTCCTAATGTCAAGTATCTTTTCCTTAGACCATGAGATTGTGCAACTCCCGGATACTGTAGGAATACTTTGGGTGTGCCAAATGTCACAACGTAACTGGGTGACTATAAAGGTGCACTACGGGTATCTCCGAAAGTGTCTGTTGGGTTGGTACGAATCGAGACTGGGATTTGTCACTCCGCATGACGGAGATGTACCTCTGGGCCCACTCAGTAAGACATCATCGTAATGATCTCAATGTGACTAAGGGTTGGTCACGTGATGATGTGTTACACAACGAGTAAAGTGACTTGCCGGTAATGAGATTGAATGAGGTATTAGGATACCGATGATCGAATCTCGGGCAAGTAGCGTACCGATTGACAAAGGGAATTGTATACGGGATTGCTTGAATCCTCGACATCGTGGTTCATCCGATGAGATCATCGTGGAGCATGTGGGATCCAACATGGGTATCCAGATCCCGTTGTTGGTTATTGACCGGAGAGTTGTCTCGGTCATGTCTGCATGGTTCCCGAACCCGTAGGGTCTACACACTTAAGGTTCGATGACGCTAGGGTTATTAGGAAGACTTGTATGTGATTAATGTTTTTTTGAGTCCCGGATGAGATCCCGGACATCACGAGGAGTTCTGGAATGGTCCGGAGGTGAAGATTTATATGTGGGAAGTTGTCATACGGTCATCGGAAAGGTTCGGGGGCATATCGGTATTGTACCGGGGCCACCGGAGGGGTTCCGGGGGTCCACCGGGAGGGGCCACCTCTCCCGAAGGGCCTTATGAGCTGTAAGGGGAAGGGAACCAGCCCCAAGTGGGCTGGGGCGCCAACCCCCTAAGGGCCCATGCGCCTAGGGTTGGGGCGAACCCTAAAGGGGGCGCCCCCCCCTTGGCTTGGGGGGCAAGCCCCCTCCCCCTTGGCCGCCACCCCCCCTCTAGATCTCATCTAGAGGGGGCCACCCCCTTCTCCCTTCCCCTATAAATAGAGGGGCAAGGGGAGGGCTGCACACCACGTCAAAGGCGCAGCCCCTCCCCTCCCCAACACATCTCCTCCTCCGTTAAAGCTTGGCAAAGCCCTGCCGGAGTACTGCTGCTCCACCATCACCACGTCGTCGTGCTGCTGTTGGAGCCCTGTTCCTCAACCTCTCCCTCCTCCTTGCTGGATCAAGGCGCGGGAGACGTCCTCGCTCCGTACGTGTGTTGAACACGGAGGTGTCGTCCGTTCGGCGCTAGGATCTTCGGTGATTTGGATCACGACGAGTACGACTCCATCATCCCCGTTCTCTTGAATGCTTCCACTCGCGATCTACAAGGGTATGTAGATGCACTCCTCTCCCTCTCGTTGCTAGATGACTCCATAGATTGATCTTGGTGATGCATAGAAAATTTTAAATTTCTGCTACGATCCCCAACAGCGCCCACCCTGGGGCAGGTGTCGTAGCGACTTCCGCTGAGGTTGCAGTCTTTTCCCATCCCCATCATCATGGTTTCCGGTGGTGGTTTGGCCGAGGGCCGCGAGATCCATCTCGGCACACTCGTTTTCATCGCTGACGACTCCGCCTGGCTCCAAGAGGCCCCTCTCGATGTCTAGAGGCTCTTCGTCCGCCGGGCGATGCACTTTCGCGCGTGCGTCCACGGCATCCTTCTGCGGCAGCCGTCGACCCACTATCGGACGGCTCCCACAATATCTCCGCTTCCCGCTGCTCGCCGTCACAAGTGATCTGGTCGATCGTGGCTTCAAGGGTGGGTCAAGCACGCGGTGGCTCGTCAATCGACCACCCCTTGATACGTCTCCAACGTATCTATAATTTTTGATTGCTCCATGCTATATTATCTACTGTTTTGGACATTATTGGGCTTTATTATCCACTTTTATATTATTTTTGGGACTAACCTATTAACCGGAGGCCCAGCCTAGAATTGCAGTTTTTTTTGCCTATTTTAGGGTTTCGAAGAAAAGGAATATCAAACGGAGTCCAAAGGAAATGAAACCTTCAGGAACGTGATTTTCTCAACGAACAAGACCCATGAGACTTGGACCCTACGTCAAGAAACAAAGGAGGAGGCCACGAGGTAGGGGGCGTGCCTACCCCCCAAGCGCGCCCTCCACCCTCGCGGGCCCCCTGTTGCTCCACCAATGTAATCCTTCCTCCTATATATACCTACGTACCCCCAAACGATTAGATACGGAGCCAAAACCCTAATTCCACCGCCGCAACTTTCTGTATCCACGAGATCCCATCTTAGGGCCTGTTCTGGAGCTCCGCCAAAGGGGGCATCGATCATGGAGGGCTTCTACATCATCACCATAGCCCCTCCAATGAAGTGTGAGTAGTTTACCTCAGACCTACGGGTCCATAGTTATTAGCTAGATGGCTTCTTCTCTCTTTTTGGATCTCAATACAATGTTCTCCCCCTCTCTTGTGGATATCTATTCGATGTAATCTTGTTTTTGCGGTGTGTTTGTTGAGACCGATGAATTGTGGGTTTATGATCAAGTCTATCTATGAACAATATTTGGATCTTCTCTGAATTCTTTTATGTATGATTGGTTATCTTTGCAAGTCTCCTCGAATTATCAGTTTGGTTTGGCCTACTAGATTGATCTTTCTTGCAATGGGAGAAATGCTTAGCTTTGGGTTCAATCTTGCGGTGTCCTTTCCCAATGACAGTAGGGGCAGCAAGGCACGTATTGTATTGTTGCCATCGAGGATAACAAGATGGGGTTTTCATCATATTGCATGAGTTTATCCCTCTACATCATGTCATCTTGCTTAAGGCGTTACTCTGTTTTCATTAACTTAATACTCTAGATGCATGCTGGATAGCGGTCTATGAGTGGAGTAATAGTAGTAGATGCAGGCAGGAGTCGGTCTACTTGTCTCGGACGTGATGCCTACGTACATGATCATAATTAGATATTCTCATAAATATGCTCAATTCTGTCAATTGCTCAACAGTAATTCGTTCACCCACCGTAGAATACCTATGCTCTTGAGAGAAGCCACTAGTGAAACCTATGGCCCCCGGGTCTATCTTCATCATATTAATATTCCAATACTTAGTTATTTTCATTGCCTTTTATTTTACTTTGCATCTTTATCATGAAAATACCAAAAATATTATCTTATCATATCTATCAGATCTCACTCTCGTAAGTGGCTGTGTAGGGATTGACAACCCCTTATCGCGTTGGTTGTGAGGATTTATTGGTTTTGTGCAGGTACGAGGGACTCGCGCGTAGCCTCCTACTGGATTGATACCTTGGTTCTCAAAAACTGAGGGAAATACTTACGCTACTTTGCTGCATCATCCCTTCCTCTTCGGGGAAAACCAACGCAGTGCTCTAGAGGTAGCAAGAAGGATTTGTGGCGCCGTTGCCGGGGAGTCTACGCAAAAGTCAATATACCAAGTACCCATCACAATCCTTATCTCTCGCATTACATTATTTGCCATTTGCCTCTCGTTTTCCTCTCCCCCACTTCACACTTGCCGTTTTATTCGCCCTCTCTCTCTATCCCCCCTCTCTTTTTCTGTTCGCCTCTTTTCCCTTTTGCTTGTCGTTATGGCTAGTCCCTTATCTTCTCCGTTGTGTCCCGAGAACGAAATTCTTAATTTTAAGCAAAGGGAGGGCGAAAATCTAAAAGATGCTTGGTATAGAATTTGCAATGCTCAAAATAGATCTACTAGGAAGCAATCTACTTCCGTTCTTCTTCACAATTTTTATGTAGGCATAACTCCTTGGCACAGATATATCCTTGATACTATTACCGGAGGGAACTTCTTGGGTAGCCATACTTTTGATTCTTATAATGCTATGATAGATTTGTTTGGCTCATCCCCTCTTTTGGTTAATGGAACTGTATTAACTTTGGAGCATGTAATGCAAAGGCTCGAAATTATTGAAAATAAGGTTGCTACCATAGAATTAATTGAAAATTTGGATAAAAAGATCCACAACCGAATCTCTCAATATGGATCTAAAGTAGGAGTCACTTTGAAAAATATTAAAGAGAAGGAACCCATAGTTAATGAGAAAATAAATCACGATTCCACTAGGATCGATAAACTTGAGGATGTTATTACCAACTTGGGAACCGCTTTTTCTTCCATAAAGAATGCTCCAAGTCCTCCCAATAAAATTGCCAAGCTTATGTATGTTCCTAAAAATAAGGGTGAATCCTCTAGTAATGAAACTGCGGATCTCAAATCTATAAGTATTCATCCCAATCTTTTTGCTATCATTAAGGAACCATTTGTTACAAATGCATTTTTCGATCTTGTGCCTAAAAGTTTGATAATCAATAAAAAGAAAGAAATTCCTAAAGATGGTAGATGCCTCATTGAAGAATTACCTACCAAAGATGGCAATACCTAGATCTATCCTTACTTTTTATGCCTAGCTAGGGGCGTTAAACGATAGCGCTTGTTAGGAGGCAACCCAATTTTATTTTTATTCCTTGCTTTCTGCTCCTGTTTAGTAATAAATAATTTATTTAGCCTCTGTTTAGGTTGTGTTTTTTGTGTTTAGTTAGTGTTGGTGCCAAGTAGAACCGTTGGGAAGACTTGGGGAAAGTCTTGACATCTTGCTGTAAAAAACAGAAACTTTAGCGCTCACGAGAACTGCTGCCGTTTTTATTTGGAAAGTGATATTTAGTTAAAATAATTTCTGCAGATGATTAATAGATAAATTCCTCACGTCCAGCAATTTATTTTAGAATTTTGGGGTTCCAGATCTTGCGCTAGCTACAGATTACTACAGACTGCTATGTTTTTGACTGATTCTGTTTTTCATGTGTTGTTTGCTTATTTTGATGAATCTATGGCTAGAAAATTAGTTTATAAACCATAGAGAAGTTGGAATACAGTAGGTTTAACACCAATATAAATAAATAATGAGTTCATTACAGTACCTTGAAGTGGTCTTTTGTTTACTTTCGCTAACGGAACTCACGGGATTTTCTACTTTGAGTTTTGTGTTGTGAAGTTTTCAAGTTTTGGGTAAAGATTTGATGGATTATGAAACAAGGAGTGGCAAGAGCCTAAGCTTGGGGATGCCCATGGCACCCCCAAGATAATCTAAGGACACCTAAAAGCCAAAGCTTGTGGATGCCTCGGAAGGCATCCCCTCTTTTCGTCTACTTCTATCGGTAACCTTACTTGGAGCTATATTTTTATTCACCACATGATATGTGTTTTGCTTGGAGCGTCTTGTATGATTTGCGTCTTTGATTTTTAGTTTACCACAATCATTCTTGCTGTACACACCTTTTTAGAGAGCCATACATGATTTGGAATTTGTTAGAATACTCTATGTGCTTCGCTTATATCTTTTGAGTTATGTAGTTTTCTCTATGTAGCGACCAGACCTCAAACAGTCCAATCTCTGTGCTCCGGTGTCATCCCTGGACCAGTAATGCTGACACCACACAGTACTTGAAAGATTTATAACAGAGTAGCAATCACACACTTATTACATCGGGTGTCTCAAAAGAGAACTTATTACAATAAATATGGCTTAAGGCCATCTAATAACGATAACAACGGAAGGCTTGGAAGATAAGTGAGTCCATCTACTCCAACGACATCACTGAGTATAGAACCACGACCTAAAGGCACCTTACTCGTCGTCTGGAAAGTCTGCAACATGAACGTTGCAGCCCGAAACGGGTCAGCACATGGAATATGCTGGCAATGTAACACATAGAGAGCAATGAAGGAATAAGGCTATACTACATGCATATTTGGCTGGTGGAAAGCTTTATGGTTACAGTTTTGCGTAAAGCCAATTTTTCCCTACTTCAAAGGAATAAATTTTATTTAACTATCATGGTGGTTGTTAAACATTGAGAGTGTAGACACGCTCTCAATCCCAATTAAGCATCATCATTAAAACCCAACAAAATTAATTAGAATAACATGATGAGATTCACATGATAATCCAAGTACTAGATACTCAAGAGGTCCATAACCGGGGACAGGGCTAACCATGATTAGTTTATCCACTCTGCAGAGGTTTGCGCACTTTTCCCCACAGGACTCGATCTCCTCTGTTGGGATTCTTGCACTACATGGTGTTTGAGAAACGGATGACCGAGATATAGTCTTTCAGAAGCGCTAGCACCTTACGGTTGGGTAGAACGTTACACCTACTTTCCCCTACATCTACTAGTCTACCACTGTAAGAGTTCGCACAACTTACTCAACTATGCTAGAGCCCATAGTAGCTTGTGGCTGCACACGGAAGTTTCTAGTATGAATAATCTCATGATCCCTTTGAGCCTGGGTGGCGGTCCAAAAGAAAAACAGGCAATCGCTGGAATACCCAGGTGCCTCAATCCACCCAGATGTGTATTTAAGTTACCACCTTAGATAAACCATTAATTTAACAAACTCACATCTATCATGGATACACTCACCCAATCCACGTCTACTAGCATAGCATGGCATAATAAGCAAATGTAGAAGTAACTCCCAAATGTTTGATAATAACAGGTAATAGGTACTACCTCATCTACTTCCCAGACCCACAATTTAATTAGATCCTAATCATGCAATGTGTGAGGATTGATCAAATGCAATAGAAACTGGGTAATAGGAAGTATGATCAAAGTGTTACTCGCCTTGCTGATGATCCGCAAAACCTAACGATTCGAAGTAGCAAGCGGTGCACTCCGGGTACTCTATCGCAAACAAACAAGCATACAATAAGTACTCAACTAATGCACAGATAAAACTCAAATAAGAGATCTAACTAGAAAATTCAACTTAAGAACTCCGGTTGGCAAAAAGAATCAAATCGAATGAAACAACGAAAGACAAATGGCGAAAGAAACAGCCTTCATTTACTATTCTGGATCTAGGTCAAATTTTACAGAGGCAAAAACTTGTTTGAGTTGGTTAAACGGAAAGAGGGTTTCGAGACGAAACTCCAGGCACTTGAATCGCCTAATTCCGATAAACGAGCGAAAAGTTATACTAGAACGAAAATCGGATCAGAAATTGCGATCAGAAAAATCGCGGAATAAATCCATGAAAAAGAAAAATGACGAACAGATTAACGAACGAACGTTCGATATCTCGATCTAAACGATGAACGCGTTCGTTAAAACAAACGAACGAGCGGACACTCGCTAATTAAACTAAACCGAAAAACCGATCTATCTAAAAAACGGATCTAAAAGAAACCGAACGAAAACCGGTGAAAACCAACGGTTTTCTAAAAAAACCGGCGGCGGCGAGATCGACCTCATCGGCGGCGGCGGAGCTCCGGGGCGCGGCAGCGGCGGGCGGCGGCGACGGTGGCTGGGGCGGCGGGCGGGTGGGGCTAGGGTTTGGGGCGGTGGCGGCTTTGGGCTGGTCGGGCCCCGGGGTCGCGCTATATAAAGGCCCCGGCCAGGGAGTCCTGGCCGAAACCGGCCCGTAGTCGGTTCGCTCTTTTTTCTTAAATTATTACGCGCAAAAAAACAAACAAAAGGAATACTAAACGGACTCCAAAAATCCCGAAATAAATTTTCCCCAGCTTCTAAAATCAGGCCGCACAGGATGAACATTTATTTGGGGCCTAAATGCAATTTTGAAAAACGTGCATTTTTCCTAAATTCAAATAAAATACCAAATAAAATGAAAATAAAATATTATTTGATTTTATTATTAAATCCTCAATATTTCTTTATTTTGGGAAAGTCATTTTATTCCCTCTCTCATATTTTTATAATAGAAATAATTGAAGATAAAATAAATAAAATCAAATGATCCTATTTTCAAATTTCGAGAAAACTCAAATATGAAAATAACGAAATCCCCAACTCTCTCCTAGGGTCCTTGAGTTGCGTAGAATTTCTAGGATCAACCAAAATGCAAATAAATATGATATGCAATGATGATCTAATGTATAACATTCCAAATTGAAAATTTGAGATGTTACAAACCTACCCCCCTTAAGATGAATCTCGCCCTCGAGATTCGGGTTGGCTAGAAAATAGGTGAAGGTGGTCCTTCAGCAATTCTTCCTCTAGTTCCCAGGTGGCTTCATCCTCCGTGTGGTGGCTGCACTGAACTTTGCAAAACTTGATAACCTTGCTGTGGGTGACTCGGCTGGCATACTCAAGAATCTTAACCGGTTTCTCCTCATAGGTCAAATCACTGTCCAACTGAATCGCTTCCAGCGGCACTGTATCTCTCAGCGGTATATTAGCCATCTCCGCGTGACACTTCTTCAACTGTGAAACATGGAACACGTCGTGAACTCCTGACAATCCTTCGGGCAATTCCAACTTATAAGCTACTTCTCCCATACGCTCCAAAACCTTGTATGGTCCTACAAAACGTGGCGCTAACTTTCCCTTAACTCCAAAGCGCTTAACTCCTCGAAGTAGAGATACTCGAAGATAAACTCGGTCTCCGACTTTGTAAACTGTCTCTTTGCGTTTAGAGTCTGCGTAGCTCTTCTGCCTGGACTGGGCTACCTTGAGCCTATCGCGAATCAATTTCACTTTCTGTTCCGACTCCTTAATCAAATCTAGTCCAAACAATTGGCGGTCTCCAACTTCATCCCACGACAATGGGGTCCTGCACCTCCTTCCATACAAGGCTTCGAAAGGGGCCATCTTCAAACTGGATTGATAACTATTGTTATAAGAGAACTCTGCGTATGGCAAATTCTCGTCCCAGCTAGATCCGTAATCTAGCGCACAAGCTCTCATCATATCCTCAAAAATCTGATTGACTCTTTCGGTCTGTCCATCTGTCTGCGGATGGAAAGTTGTACTGAACTCTAGCCTGGTACCCAAAGTTTCATGCAACTGATTCCAGAACTTTGAGGTAAATTGGGTTCCTCTATCTGATACAATGCTCCTTGGAACTCCATGCAGACATACGATCCTGGTCATGTATATTTTTGCCAACTTGGCACTAGTGTAAGTAGTCTTCACTGGAATGAAATGAGCCACCTTTGTCAATCGATCGACTACAACCCAAATTGAGTCATAGCCTGAACGAGTTTTGGGCAATCCTGTAATAAAATCCAGCCTAACTTATCCCACTTCCATTCGGGTATCGGCAATGGCTGTAGCAATCCCGCTGGCTTCTGATGCTCTGCCTTTACTCTCTGACATACATCACAAACTGCTACATACTCCGCAATATCCTTCTTCATTCCGGTCCACCAGAAAGTATCCTTCAAATCCAAATACATCTTGGTATTTCCTGGGTGAATCAAATATGGTGAATCATGGGCCTCCTGCAGAATTAACTTCCTGATCTCCGGGTCATTGGGCACATAAACACGGTCTTCAAACCATAAGGTATCGTGCTTATCCTCACGAAATCCTTTAGCTTTTCCTTTGCTCATTTTCTCTTTAATAGAAGCAATCTCCTTGTCATTCTTCTGGGCTTCTCTGATCTTATCCATCAAGGTAGACTGAATCTCCAATGCTGCTACATAGCCTCTCGGGACTATCTCCAAACATAGCTCACGAAGATTTTCAGCTAACTCCCCTGGTAAATTTCCCTTCATTAGGGTGTTGACATGACTTTTATGGCTCAGCGCATCGGCTACTATGTTAGCCTTTCCGGGATGATAATGCAATCTCATATCATAATCCTTGATGAGCTCCAACCATCTCCTTTGCCTAATATTCAACTCCTTCTGCGTGAAAACATACTTCAAACTCTTGTGATCCGTGTACACCTCACAATATTTCCAATGAGAAAGTGTCTCCAAGTCTTCAATGCATGCACTACGGCTGCTAACTCCAAATCATGCGTGGCATAATTTAACTCATGAGGCTTAAGCTGTCGTGAGGCATATGAAACAACTCTTCCTTCCTGCATAAGCACTGCTCCAAGTCCTCGACGTGAAGCATCGCAATACACCTCATAATCATTGGTCTGATCTGGCAAAATCAACACTGGTGATGTAACCAAACGTTTCTTCAACTCCTAGAAACTGGCCTCACATTCCTCGGTCCATATGAACTTGGTATCCTTCTTCAAAAAATCCGTCATAGGCTTTGCAATCTTCGAGAAATTTTCAATGAATCTCCAGTAGTATCCTGCAAGTCCAACAAAACTCCGGATCTCTCCAACTATTGTTGGCGCTTCCCAATTTGTCATAGTGTCAACCTTGGTGGGATCTACTGCTATACCTTCTCCGGATATAACGTCTCCGAGAAATCCAAATTCCTTCAACCAAAATTCACATTTGCTAAACTTGGCATATAACCGATGTTCTCTGAGTTTACCAAGTACCAAACGCAAATGCTCCTTATGATCCTCTTCATTTTTCGAGTAAACCAGGATATCATCAATGAACACTACGACGAACTTATCCAAAAACTCCATAAATACTTTGTTCATCATGTTCATAAAATATGCAGGTGCGTTAGTCAGACCAAATGACATAACGGTATACTCGTACAGCCCATACCTGGTGGTAAAAGCCGTCTTAGGTATATCCTGTTCTCGAATCTTCAACTCATGGTATCCTGATCGCAGATCGATCTTGGAAAATACCTTAGCTCCTTGCAATCGATCAAATAGATCATTGATCATCGGTAGTGGGTACTTGTTCTTGATGGTTACTTCATTCAATACTCGATAATCAACAACCATCCTTAATGATCCATCCTTCTTCTCCACTAGAAGTACTGGCGATCCCCAAGGCGAAGAACTTGGGCGGATATATCCTTTATCCAGTAACTCCTTAATCTGCTTCTTAATCTCTTCCAAATCCTTTGCTGGCATCCTATACGGTCTCTTAGATATCGGCCCTGTGCCTGGCAAAAGCTCAATCAAAAACTCAATGTCTCTATCTGGTGGCATGCCTGGCAACTCCTCTGGAAATACATCAGGGAAATCCTTCACTACTAGTACTTCCTCCTGCACAACTCCTGTTAACGAATTTACTTGAGTCCTTTTAGGCACATGCCAGGATACATACTTGATCCTTCTCCCTTCTGGGGTGGTAAGCAAAATTGACTTATTAGCGCAATCGATGTTCCCTCCATACATCGATAGCCAATCCATACCCAGAATTACATCCAAACCTTGTGATTCCAAAATGATTAAATCCGAGGGAAACACATGCCTACCTACACTCAATGGCACTTGAAAACATCCCTTACTAGCCGTATACTCCGCTCCTGGTGAGCTTACTAACATGGGTGTTCTAAGAACCTTAGTGGGCAGGTTATACTTATCCACAAATCCCCTTGATATGTATGAATGCGATGCACCAGTATCGAAAAGAACGATTGTAGGAAATGACTTAACCAAAAACTTACCGATTACTGCATCCGGCTGCTCTTCAACCTCCTCCACGTTAATGTGGTTCACCTGTCCCCTATTGAAAGGGTTCGGCTTTTTCCCAGAGCTTCCATTGCCATTTTCATTCTGAGATTCAGGACATTTATTGGCATAATGTCCGGTCTTCTGGCACTTAAAGCAAGTGACTTTGCTCAGGTCTCTTTTGGCTAGGGTTGATGGGTTGGTACGGTTTTGGCCGTTGCTTCCTCCATTCCCATTACCATTCTTGGGGCCATTATGATTGTGCGAGCTACCTCCTCCATGGGTATGCTGAAAGTGTCCTCCCAGTCTAGGGGTAAAATGTGGCTTCTGCTGAGCTCCTGAATTGTACTTCCCTTGTCCATACTTCCTCTTGCGATTCTCAATCTGCTGCTGCTTCCCTTCAATCATAAGAGCGCGATCTGCCAACTCCTGGTAGTTGTTGAAGGTTGCTACCATCAACTGCATGCTCAACTCATCATTCAGTCCTTCCAGAAACTTCTCCTGCTTAACTGCATCTGTAGCAACGTCATCTGGGGCATAACATGCTAACTTACTAAAGTCCTCCACATACTGGCCAACTGTCCGTCCTCCTTGGCGCAGGTTGCGAAACTCTCGCTTCTTCATGGCCATAGCTCCTGCTGAAACATGGGCAGTACGGAAAGCCTGCTAGAACTGGTCCCATGTGACAATGTCGATAGGGAAAGTGGCTGTGAAATTCTCCCACCATGATGCTGCGGGTCCGTCAAGCTGATGTGCGGCAAACTTCATCTTTTCCGCATCTGTGCATCCTGCCGTGGTCAACTCCCTTGCTGTATTGCGGAGCCAATCATCTGCTACTATAGGCTCAATGCTACTGGAAAACACCGACGGATTCAGCCTAAAAAATGGGCTAAGTGATCAACAGGTGGTGGTGGTGGTGGGTTGTTGTTGTTGTTGTTGTTGTTGCTTCCCTGATTCTGATTCTGGACTAGCAACTGCATCAATGTGTTCTGTTGCTGGATCAACTGAGTGAGCTCCGGTGGGAAGGTAAATCCGGGGTCATGTCTCGCAGGCATCTGAGGGGTTTAGAAAAGATGAGATTTAAGAATAGGGAGGGGTCTAGAGAGAAAACACTGCCCATATGCACATGAGGAAAAAGCAAACAATTTCACTTCATTCAATCAAACAAGGGCATACAATCGGTCTAACTGTCGCAAAAGTGCTCAGACTACTATATTTACATGGTGGACTACTACTACTGTTGGAATGGTCTACTAGAAATATTCTTCGGTTGCAGACTCCATGATATCTGCTCCAGCTTCATCAACATAGTCATCATCGCTATCATCTGGATCTGAGTCGGTGTCGTCGATGATGATGTAGTCTTCCGGGCGAATCTCCTTGGGTTCTTCGTGTTCCTCTACTAGTGTAGGGCCTCCCATGAATATTCCGATCTTCATTGTTAGGTCGACATTCTTATCCACTAGTACTTCGATTTCCTCTTCATAATCTTCACGTGTAGCCTTGAGTTCTTCCTCCAGTTCCTTGATTCTTGTTCTTGCCTTCTTCAGATCTATCATGTCGGCGCACATCTGGTTCTCCTGACGTTGAATGTGCTAGTTTAACTCCTGGATAAAAGCTGCAATTGATCTATCCTTCCTGGTGCTGATCATCTCCCAGTGCTCATCTCGGTGCCCACAAATCTGGTAGATAGTATCCTTGAGATCATTGCGGTAAACTTCTCCAATGCGTCCCATGGCGATGTGAGCTGCCATGCTCTTTCCTAGACTCCAGGTTGGTGCATCAAAGGAAAAATCTATGGGCTCAGTGACTAGCATGAACGTCCTTCCTGGAACTTGAACTTGAATCATCCAACGCTCCTCTTCAGGTAAAGTGGCATTGTAGGTTCCGGTGAAGCTTGGTACTCCGATGTTCAGATATCTAGTGACTTCCTTCAAGTGACGCCCAAAGGGTGTATCTTCATCCAGTTGTGTAAACTTGTTCCTTGCATCCACCATCCTAAAAGAGTAGAAAAGATGAGGAGTCAGAATTGGAAGAGGGAGTAGTGATCTAGGGCTTTAGCTTAGTGGTCGTGTCCTACAGTCAGCGTGTGCTCTGATACCATCTTGTAGCGACCAGACCTCAAATGGTACAATCTCTATGCTCCAATGTCATCCCTAGATCAGTAATGCTGACACCACACAGTACTTGAAGGATTTATAACAGAGTAGCAATCACACACTTATTACATCGAGTGTCTCAAAAGAGAACATATTACAATAAATATGACTTAAGGCCATCTAATAACGATAACAACGGAAGGCTTGGAAGATAAGTGAGTCCATCAACTCCAACGACATCACTAAGTATAGAACCACGACCTAAAGGCACCTTACTCATCGTCTGAAAAGTTTGCAACATGAACGTTGCAGCCCGAAACGGGTCAGCACATGGAATATGCTGGCAATGTAACACATAGAGAGCAATGAAGGAATAAGGCTATACTACATGCATATTTGGCTGGTGGAAAGCTCTATGGTTACAGTTTTGCGTAAAGCCAATTTTTCCCTACTTCAAAGGAATACATTTTATTTAACTATCATGGTGGTTGTTAAACATTGAGAGTGTAGACACGCTCTCAATCCCAATTAAGCATCATCATTAAAACCCAACAAAATTAATTAGAGTAACATGATGAGATTCACATGATAATCCAAGTACTAGATATTCAAGAGGTTCATAACCGGGGACACGGCTAACCATGATTAGTTTATACACTCCGTAGAGGTTTGCGCACTTTTCCCCACAGGACACGATCTCCTCCGTTGGGATTCTCGCACTAGATGGTATTTGAGAAACGGATGACCGAGACATAGTCTTTCAGAAGCGCTAGCACCTTACGATCGGGTAGACCGTTACACCTATTTTCCCCTACATCTGCTAGTCTACCACTGTAAGAGTTCGCACAACTTAGTCAACTATGCTAGAGCCCATAGTAGCTTGTGGCTGCACACAGAAGTTTCTAGTATTAATAATCTCATGATCCCTTTGAGCCTGGGTGGCGGTCCAAAAGAAAAACAGGCAATCGCTGGAATATCCAGGTGCCTTAATCCACCCAGATGTGTATTTAAGTTTCCACCTTAGATAAACCATTAATTTAACAAACTCACATCTGTCATGGATACACTCACCCAATCCACGTCTACTAGCATAGCATGGCATAATAAGCAAACGTAGAAATAACTCCCAAAGGTTTGATAATAACAGGTAATAGGTACTACCTCATCTACTTCCCAGACCCACAATTTAATTAGATCCTAATCATGCAATGTGTGAGGATTGATCTAATGCAATAAAAACTGGGTAATAGGAAGTATTATCAAAGTGTTACTTGCCTTGCTGATGATCCGCAAAACCTAGCGATTCGAAGTAGCAAGCGGCGCACTCCGAGTGCTCTATCGCAAACAAACAAGCATACAATAAGTACTCAACTAATGCACAGATAAAACTCAAATAAATATCTAACCAGAAAGTTCAACTTAAGAACTCTGGTTGGCAAAAAGAATCAAATCTTACGTAACAACGGAAGACAAACGGCAAAAGAAACAGACTTCGTTTACTATTCTGGATCTAGGTCAGATTTTACAGAGGCAAAAACTTGTTTGAGTTGGTTAAATGGAAAGAGGGTTTCGAGATGAAACTCCAGGTGCTTGAATCGCCTGATTCCAATAAACGAATGAAAAGTTATACTAGAACGAAAATCAGATCAGAAATCGCGATCTGAAAAATGGCGGAATAAATTAGAGAAAAAGAAAAATGACGAACAGATTAACGAATGAACGTTCGTTATCTGGATCTAAATGATGAATGCGTTCGTTAAAACGAACGGACGAGTGAACGCTCGCTAATTAAACTAAACCGGAAAAAAACCGATCTATCTAAAACAATGGATCTAAAAAAACCGAACGGAAATAGGCGAAACCAACGGTTTTCTAAAAAAAACGGCGGCGGTGAGATCGACCTCGTCGGCGGCGGCGGGCGGCGGCGGCGGCGGTGGCTGGGGCGGCGGGCGGCTGGGGCTAGGGTTTGGGGCGGTGGCGGCTTTGGGCTGGTCGAGCCCCGGGGTCGCGCTATATAAAGGCCCGGGCAGGGAGTCCTGGCCGAAACCGGCCCGTAGTCCGTTCGCTCTTTTTTTTAAAATTATTACGCGTAGGAAAACAAGCAAAAGGAATACTAAACGGATTCCAAAAATTTCGAAATAAAATTTTCCCGATTTCTGAAATCAAGCCGCACAGGATGAACATTTACTTGGGGCCTAAATGCAATTTTGAAAAACGTGCATTTTTCCTGAATTCAAATAAAATAGCAAATAAAACCAAAATAAAATCTTATTTGATTTTATTATTAAATCCTCAATATTTCTTAATTTTGGGAAAGTCATTTTATTCCCTCTCTCATATTTTTATAATAGAAATAACTGAAGATAAAATAAATAAAATAAAATTATCCTATTTTCAAATTTCGAGAAAACTCAAATATGAAAATAATGAAATCCCCAACTCTCTCCGAGGGTCCTTGAGTTGCGTAGAATTTCTAGGATCAACCAAAATGCAAATAAATATGATATGCAATGATGATCTAATGTATAACATTCCAAATTGAAAATTTGGGATGTTACACTCTAGTACTTCACTTACATCTTTTAGAGCATGGTGGTGGATTTGTTTTATAGAAACTATTGATCTCTCATGCTTCACTTAGATTATTTTGAGAGTCTTAAATAGCATGGTAATTTTCTTAAATAATCCTAATATGCTAGGTATTCAAGATTAGTAAATTTTTTCCTATGAGTGTTTTGAATACTAAGAGAATTTGATGCTTGATGATTGTTTTGAGATATGAAGGAGTCGTGCTAGTTGAGTAGTTGTGAATTTGAGAAGTGCTTGTGTTGAAGTTTGCAAGTCCTATAGCATGCACGTATGGTAAACATTATGTAACAAATTTGAAACATGGGGTGTTCTTTGATTGTCTTGCTTATGAGCGGCGGTCGGAGACGAGCGATGGTCTTTTCCTACCAATCTATCCCCCTAGGAGCATGCGCGTAGTGCCCAGGCTTTTGATGACTTCTAGATTTTTGCAATAAGTATGTGAGTTCTTTATGACTAATGTTGAGTCCATGGATTATACGCACTCTCACCCTTCCATCATTGCTAGCCTCTTCGGTACCGTGCATTGCCCTTTCTCACATTGAGAGTTGGTGCAAACTTCGCCGGTGCATCCAAACCCCGTGATATGATACGCTCTTTCACACATAAACCTCCTTATATCTTCCTCAAAACAGCCACCATACCTACCTATTATGGCATTTCCATAGCCATTCCGAGATATATTGCCATGCAACTTTCCACCATTCAGTTTATCATGACACATTCATCATTGTCATATTGCTTAGCATGATCATGTAGTTGACATAGTATTTGTGGCAAAGCCACCATTCATAATTCTTCCATAAATGTCACTCTTGGTTCATTACATATCCCGGTACACCGCCGAAGGCATTCATATAGAGTCATCTTTTGTTCTAGCATCGAGTTGTAATCATTGAGTTGTAAATAAATAGAAGTGTGATGATCATCATTTTCTAGAGCATTGTCCCAAGTGAGGAAATAAAATAAAAGAGAGAAAGGCCATAAGAAAATAGAAATGCCCAAATAAAAAAATGAGAGAAAAAGAGAGAAGGGACAATGTTACTATCCTTTGCCACACTTGTGGTTCAAAGTAGCACCATAACCTTCATGATAGAGAGTCTTTTGTTTTTTCAATTTCATATACTAGTGGGAATTTTCAATATAGAACTTGGCTTGTATATTACAACAATGGGCGTCCTCAAGTGCCCTAGGTGTTCGTGAGCAAGCAAGTTGGATGCACACCCACTTAGTTTCTTTTGTTGAGCTTTCATACATTTATAGCTCTAGTGCATCCGTTGCATGGAAATCCCTACTCCTTGCATTAACATCAATCGATGGGCATCTCCATAGCCCATTGATTAGCCTCGTTGATGTGAGACTTTCTCCTTTTTGTCTTTCCCACATAACCCCCATCATCATATTCTATTCCACCCATAGTGTTATGTCCATGGCTCACGCTCATATATTGCGTGAAAGTTTATAGGTTTGGGATTGCTAAGGTATGAAACAATTGCTTGGCTTGTCATCGGGGTTGTGCATGATGAGAGCATTCTTGTGTGACGAAAATGGAGCATGACTAAACTATCTGATTTTGTAGGGATGAACTTTCTTTGGCTATGTTGTTTTGAGAAGACATAATTGCTTAGTTAGTATGCTTGAAGTATTATTATTTTTATGTCAATATGAACTTTTGTCTTGAATCTTTCGGATCTGAATATTCATATCACAATTAAGAAGAATTACATTAAAATTATGCCAAGTAGCACTCCGCATCAAAAATTCTGTTTTTATCATTTACCTACTCGAGGACGAGCAGGAATTAAGCTCGCGGATGCTTGATACGTCTCCAATGTATCTATAATTTTTGATTGCTCCATGCTATATTATCTACTGTTTTGGATATTATTGGGCTTTATTATCCACTTTTATATTAATTTTGGGACTAACCTATTAACCGGAGGCCCAGTCCAGAAATATTGTTTTTTTGCCTATATTAGGGTTTCGAAGAAAAGGAATATCAAACGGAGTCCAAACGGAATGAAACCTTCGAGAACGTGATTTTCTCAACGAACAAGACCCAGGAGACTTGGACCCTACGTCAAGGAACAAAGGAGGAGGCCACGAGGTAGGGGGCGCGCCTACCCCGCAGGCACGCCCTCCACCCTCGTGGGCCACCTATTGCTCCACCGACGTACTCCTTCCTCCTATATATACCTACGTACCCCCAAACGATCAGATACGGAGCCAAAACCCTAATTCCACTGCGCAACTTTCTGTATCCACGAGATCCCATCTTGGGGCCTGTTCCGGAGCTCCGCCGGAGGGGGCATCGATCATGGAGGGCTTCTACATCATCACCATAGCCCCTCCGATGAAGTGTGAGTAGTTTACCTCAGACCTATGGGTCCATAGTTATTAGCTAGATGGCTTCTTCTGTCTTTTTGGATCTCAATACAATGTTCTCCCCCTCTCTTGTGGAGATCTATTCGATGTAATCTTGTTTTTGTGGTGTGTATGTTGAGACCGATGAATTGTGGGTTTATGATCAAGTCTATCTATGAACAATATTTGAATCTTCTCTGAATTCTTTAATGTATGATTGGTTATCTTTGCAAGTCTCTTCGAATTATCAGTTTGGTTTGGCCTACTAGATTGATCTTTCTTGCAATGAGAGAAGTGCTTAGCTTTGGGTTCAATCTTGCGGTGTCCTTTCCCAGTGACAGTAGGGGCAGCAAGGCACATATTGTATTGTTGCCATCGAGGATAACAAGATGGGGTTTTCATCATATTGCATGAGTTTATCCCTCTACATCATGTCATCTTCCTTAAGGCGTTACTCTGTTTTCATTAACTTAATACTCTAGATGCATGCTGGATAGCGGTCGATGAGTGGAGTAATAGTAGTAGATGCAGGCAGGAGTCGGTCTACTTGTCTCAGATGTGATGCCTATATACATGATCATACATAGATATTCTCATAATATGCTCAATTCTTTCAATTGCTCAACAATAATTCGTTCACCCACCATAGAATACCTATGCTCTTGAGAGAAGCCACTAGTGAAACCTATGGCCCCCGGGTCTATCTTCATCATATTAATCGTCCAATACTTAGTTATTTCCATTGCCTTTTATTTTACTTTGCATCTTTGTCATAAAAATACCAAAAATATTATCTTATCATATCTATCAGATCTCACTCTCGTAAGTGGCCGTGTAGGGATTGACAACCCCTTATCGCGTTGGTTGCGAGGATTTATTTGTTTTGTGCAGGTACGAGGGACTCGCGCGTAGCCTCCTACTGGATTGATACCTTGGTTCTCAAAAACTAAGGGAAATACTTACGCTACTTTGCTGCATCATCCCTTCCTCTTCGGGGAAAACCAACGCAGTGCTCAAGAGGTAGCAAGAAGGATTTCTGGCGCCGTTGCCGGGGAGTCTACGCAAAAGTTAATATACCAAGTACCCATCACAATCCATATCTCCCGCATTACATTATTTGCCATTTGCCTCTCGTTTTCCTCTCCCCCACTTCACACTTGCTGTTTTATTCGCCCTCTCTCTCTCTATCCTCCCTCTCTTTTTCTGCTCGCCCCTTTTCTGTTTGCTTGTCGTTATGGCTAGCCCCTTATCTTCTCCGTTGTCTCCCGAGAATGAAATTCTTCATTTTAAGCAAAGGGAGGGAGAAAATCTAAAAGATGCTTGGTATAGAATTTGCAATGCTCAAAATAGATCTACTAGGAAGCAATCTACTTCCGTTCTTCTTCGCAATTTTTATGTAGGCGTAACTCCTTGGCACAGATATATCCTTGATACTATTACCGAAGGGAACATCTTGGGTAGCCATACTTTTGATTATTATAATGCTATGATAGATTTGTTTGGCTCATCCCCTCTTTTGGTTAATGTAATTGTATTAACTTTGGAGCATGTAATGCAAAGGCTCAAAATTATTGAAAATAAGGTTTCTACCGTAGAGTTAAGTGAAAATTTGGATAAAAATATCCACAACCATATCTCTCAATATGGATCTAAAGTAGGAGTCACTTTGAAAAATATTAAAGAGAAGGAACCCATAGTTAATGAGAAAATAAATCATGATTCCACTAGGATCGATAAACTTGAGGATGTTATTACCAACTTGGGAACCGCTTTTTCTTTCGTAAAGAATGCTCCAAGTCCTCCCAATAAAATTGCCAAGCTTATGTATGTTCCTAAAAATAAGGGTGAATCCTCTAGTAATGAAACTGCGGATCTCAAATCTATAAGTATTCATCCCAATCTTTTTGCTATCATTAAGGAACCATTTGTTACAAATGAATTTTTCTATCTTGTGCCTAAAAGTTTGATAATCAATAAAAAGAAAGAAATTCCCAAAGATGGTAGATGCCTCATTGAAGAATTACCTACCAAAGATGGCAATACCTAGATCTATCCTTGCTTTTTATGCCTAGCTAGGGGCGTTAAACAATAGCGCTTGTTGGGAGGCAACCCAATTTTATTTTTATTCCTTGCTTTTTGCTCCTGTTTAGTAATAAATAATTTATTTAGCCTCTGTTTAGGTTGTTTTTTTGTGTTTAATTAGTGTTTGTGCCAAGTAGAACCGTTGGGAAGACTTGGGGAAAGTGTTGATATCTTGCTGTAAAAAACAGAAACTTTAGCGCTCACGAGAACTGCTGCCATTTTTATTTGGAAAGTGATATTTAGTTAATTAATTTTGCAGATGATTAATAAATAAATTCCTCACGTCCAGCAATTATTTTAGAATTTTTGGGGTTCGAGATCTTGCGCTAGCTACAGATTACTAAAGTCTGTTCTGTTTTTGACAGATTCTATTTTTCGTGTGTTGTTTGCTTATTTCGATGAATCTATGGCTAGAAAATTAGTTTATAAACCATATAGAAGTTGGAATGCAGTAGTTTTAACAATAATATAAATAAAGAATGAGTTTATTATAGTACCTTGAAGTGGTCTTTTGTTTTCTTTCGTTAACGGAGCTCACGGGATTTTCTACTTTGAGTTTTGTGTTGTGAAGTTTTCAAGTTTTGGGTAAAGATTTGATGGATTATGGAACAAGGAGTGGCAAGAGCCTAAGCTTGGGGATGCCCATTGAACCCCCTAAAAGCCAAATCTTGGGGATTCCCTGGAAGGCATCCCCTCTTTTCGTCTACTTCTATCAGTAACTTTACTTGGAGCTATATTTTTATTCACCACATGATATGTGTTTTTCTTGGAGCATCTTGTATGATTCGAGTCTTTGATTTTTAGTTTACCACAATCATCCTTGCTGTACACACCTTTTGAGAGAGCCATACATGATTTGGAATTTGTTAGAATACTCTATGTGCTTCGCTTATATCTTTTGAGTTATATAGTTTTGCTCTAGTACTTCACTTATATCTTTTAGAGCATGGTGGTGGATTTCTTTTATAGAAACTATTGATCTCTCATGCTTCACTTAGATTATTTTGAGAGTCTTAAATAGCATGGTAATTTGCTTAAATAATCCTAATATGCTAGGTATTCAAGATTAGTAAATTTTTTCCTATGAGTGTTTTGAATACTAAGAGAAGTTTGATGCTTGATGGTTGTTTTGAGATATGGAGGTAATAATATCAAAGTCGTGCTAGTTGAGTAGTTGTGAATTTGAGAAGTGCTTGTGTTGAAGTTTGCAAGTCCCGTAGCATGCACGTATGGTAAACGTTATGTAACAAATTTGAAACATGGGGTGTTCTTTCATTGTCTTCCTTGTGAGCGGCGGTCGAGGACGAGCAATGGTCTTTTCCTACCAATCTATCCCCCTAGGAGCATGCGTGTAGTGCCGAGGTTTTTGATGACTTGTAGATTTTTGCAATAAGTATGTGAGTTCTTTATGAGTAATGTTGAGTCCATGGATTATACACACTCTCACCCTTCCATCATTGCTAGCCTCTTCGGTACCGTGCATTTCCCTTTCTCACATTGAGAGTTGGTGCAAACTTCGCCGGTGCATCCAAACCCCATGATATGATACACTCTTTCACACATAAACCTCCTTATATCTTCCTCAAAACAGCCACCATACCTACCTATTATGGCATTTCCATAGCCATTCCGAGATATATTGCCATGCAACTTTCCACCATTCCGTTTATCATGACACATTCATCATTGTCATATTGCTTAGCATGATCATGTAGTTGACATAGTATTTATGGCAAAGCCACCGTTCATAATTCTTCCATACATGTCACTCTTGGTTCATTGCATATCCCGGTACACCGCCGAAGGCATTCATATAGAGTCATCTTTTGTTCTAGCATCGAGTTGTAATCATTGAGTTGTAAATAAATAGAAGTGTGATGATCATCATTTTCTAGAGCATTGTCCCAAGTGAGGAAATAAAAAAAGAGAGAAATGCCATAAAAAAGAGAAATGCCCAAATAAAAAATAAGAGAAAAAGAGAGAAGGGACAATGTTACTATCCTTTGCCACACTTGTGCTTCAAAGTAGCACCATAACCTTCATGATAGAGAGTCTTTTGTTTTGTCACTTTCATATACTAGTGGGAATTTTCATTATAGAACTTGGCTTGTATATTCCAACAATGGGCCTCCTCAAGTGCCCCAGGTCTTCGTGAGCAAGCAAGTTGGATGCACACCCACTTAGTTTCTTTTGTTGAGCTTTCATACATTTATAGCTCTAGTGCATCCGTTGCATGGAAATCCCTACTCCTTGCATTAACATCAATCGATGGGCATCTCCATAGCCCATTGATTAGCCTCGTTGATGTGAGACTTTCTCCTTTTTGTCTTCTCCACATAACCCCCATCATCATATTCTATTCCACCCATAGTGCTATGTCCATGGCTTACGCTCATATATTGCGTGAAAGTTTATAGGTTTGAGATTGCTAAGGTATGAAACAATTGCTTGGCTTGTCATCGGGGTTGTGCATGATGAGAGCATTCTTGTGTGACGAAAATGGAGCATGACTAAACTATATGATTTTGTAGGGATGAACTTTCTTTGGCCATGTTGTTTTGAGAAGACATAATTGCTTAGTTAGTATGCTTGAAGTATTATTATTTTTATGTCAATATGAACTTTTGTCTTGAATCTTTAGGATCTGAGTATTCATACCACAATTAAGAAGAATTACATTAAAATTATGCCAAGTAAAACTATGCATCAAAAATTCTATTTTTTCATTTACCTACTCGAGGACGAGCAGGAATTAAGCTCGGGGATGCTTGATACATCTCCAACGTATCTATAATTTTTGATTGCTCCATGCTATATTATCTACTGTTTTAGACATTATTGGGCTTTATTATCCACTTTTAAATTATTTTTGGGACTAACCTATTAACCGGAGGCCCAGCCCAGAATTGCTATTTTTTTGCCTATTTTAGGGTTTCGAAGAAAAGGCATATCAAACGGAGTCCAAACGTAATGAAACTTTGGGAACATGATTTTCTCTACGAACAAGACCCGGGAGACTTGGACCCTACGTCAAGGAACAAAGGAGGAGACCACGAGGTAGGGGGCGCGCCCTCCACCCTCGTGGGCCCCCTGTTGCTCCACCGACGTACTCCTTCCTCCTATATATACCTACGTACGCCCAAACAATTAGATACGGAGCTAAAACCCTAATTCTACCGTGGCAACTTTCTGTATCCATGAGATCCCATCTTGGGGCCTGTTCCGGAGCTCCGGCGGAGGGGGCATCGATCACGGAGGGCTTCTACATCATCACCATAGCCCCTTCGATGAAGTGTGAGTAGTTTACCTCAGACCTACGGGTCCATAGTTATTAGCTAGATGGCTTCTTCTCTCTTTTTGGATCTCAATACAATGTTCTCCCCCTCTCTTGTGGATATCTATTCGATGTAATCTTGTTTTTGCGGTGTGTTTGTTGAGACCGATGAATTGTGGGTTTATGATCAAGTCTATCTATGAACAATATTTGGATCTTCTCTGAATTCTTTTATGTATGATTGGTTATCTTTGCAAGTCTCTTCGAACTATCAGTTTGGTTTGGCCTACTAGATTGATCTTTCTTGCAATGGGAGAAGTGCTTAGCTTTGGGTTCAATCTTGCGGTGTCGTTTCCCAGTGACAGTAGGGGCAGCAAGGCACGTATTGTATTGTTGCCATCGAGGATAACAAGATGGGGTTTTCATCACATTGCATGAATTTATCCCTCTACGTCATGTCATCTTGCTTAAGGCGTTACTCTGTTTTCATTAACTTAATACTCTAGATGCATGCTGGATAGCGGTCGATGAGTGGAGTAATAGTAGTAGATGCAGGCAGGAGTTGTTCTACTTGTCTCGGACGTGATTCCTATATACATGCTCATACCTAGATATTCTCATAACTATGCTCAATTCTTTCAATTGCTCAATAGTAATTCCTTCACCCACCGTAGAATACCTATGCTCTTAAGAGAAGCCACTAGTGAAACCTATGGCCCCTGGGTCTATCTTCATCATATTAATCATCCAATACTTAGTTATTTTCATTGCCTTTTATTTTACTTTGCATCTTTATCATAAAAATACCAAAAATATTATCTTATCATATCTATCAGATCTCACTCTCGTAAGTGGCCGTGTAGGGATTGACAACCCCTTACCGCGTTGGTTGCGAGAATTTATTTGTTTTGTGCAGGTACGAGGGACTTGCGCGTAGCCTCCTACTGGATTGATACCTTGGTTCTCAAAAACTGAGGGAAATACTTACGCTACTTTGCTGCATCATCCCTTCCTCTTCGGGGAAAACCAAAACAGTGCTCAAGAGGTAGCAAGAAGGATTTCTGGCGCCGTTGCTGGGGAGTACTTCTTCGCATGCTCCAAAGTCAATATACAAAGTACCCATCACAATCCATATCTCCCGCATTACATTATTTGCCATTTGCCTCTCGTTTTCCTCTCCCCCACTTCACACTTGCCATTTTATTCGCCCTCTCTCTCTCTATCCTCCCTCTCTTTTTCCGTTCGCCTCTTTTCCGTTTGCTTGTCGTTATGGCTAGTCCCTTATCTTCTCTGTTGTCTCCTGAGAACGAAATTCTTAATTTTAAGCAAAGGGAGGGAGAAAATCTAAAAGATGCTTGGTATAGAATTTGCAATGCTCAAAATAGATCTACTAGGAAGCAATCTACTTCCGTTCTTCTTCGCAATTTTTATGTAGGCGTAACTCCTTGGCACAGATATATCCTTGATACTATTACCGGACGGAACTTCTTGGGTAGCCATACTTTTGATTCTTATAATCCTATGATAGATTTGTTTGGCTCATCCCCTCTTTTGGTTAATGGAACTGTATTAACTTTGGAGCATGTAATGCAAAGGCTCAAAATTATTGAAAATAAGGTTGCTACCGTAGAGTTAATTGAAAATTTGGATAAAAATATCCACAACCTGATCTCTCAATATGGATCTAAAGTAGGAGTCACTTTGAAAAATATTAAAGAGAAGGAACCCATAGTTAATGAGAAAATAAATCATGATTCCACTAGGATCGATAAACTTGAGGATATTATTACCAACTTGGGAACCGCTTTTTCTTATCGCGTTGGTTGCGAGGATTTATTTGTTTTGTGCAGGTACGAGGGACTCGCGCATAGCCTCCTACTGGATTGATACCTTGGTTCTCAAAAACCGAGGGAAATACTTACGCTACTTTGCTGCATCATCCCTTCCTCTTCGGGGAAAACCAACGCAGTGCTCAAGAGGTAGAACCCCTCAAGTCGCGACAATCAAGCCAGATGAATCTCTCTACGTGTTGTTCGATCTATCGACTGGCTCCATCGAGACCCTGTCCGAGTGTGACAGCAGCGACCCTGCGGCAGAAGTCCTGATGGTCGACACGCCACGTAGCCCGCCTAGTTTTCGCCACAGCGACGGCGGCGATGGTGGCGGTCATCCGTCGCATGTTCATGAAGAATATCGTCCTCAAGCCCTCACTTTGTAGAAGAGGGAGGAGCTGCATTGTCGCAATACGGAGGCACTCCACACTCCCATCATTGGGGAAACCTCTGAGGCTCAGGCCTTGGAGGCTGCGCGCCTGGCCACGTTGACTGAGTGCGCGTGGCTGGAGAACCTTCAGCATTCACTTGACGAACACGCTCGACGACTGATCGCTGAATCCTGTCGACGACAGCGGCAATTGTTCCCACCCAAACCTCAGGTATACCACACTCCGATTCAGAATCTTATTGCTGCGGCCCGCATAGCAAAGTCGAGCCAGCCGTCCCAATCAGAGGCTGGAAGGGGTTTGATGCAGATTCGAGCGCTGCTCCAAGCAGCAGGACAGCAGAACATAGCAGTTTCCCAGTCGCGCAACAGGATCCATAGCAGATCCATGGTGGCGGACACCGTCCAGTTGGCCCACAACCCAAGATCGCCTCTGCGGTGTGAGGGCCGAGGGCACCATCAAGAGCAGTACATGGGCCGGAACCACGAGCAATATGATCATCGGTTCGGCCGTGAAGACCGCCGTCGAGTGCCCACGCCCCCTCCGAGGGGTGGATCGTATGCACCCCGGCAACTCAGTGACACGCGTCCATATGGTGACGAGCGAAGACTTCCAGTCAACCCCAGAGAACCTGGATTTGATGCAAGGTCAATTTTGGTACAAGGTCTGGTCGACCGGAACAGAGCTCACAGAGAAGGACATGACAGAAATTGTCCAACAAGCAACCGAGTGCATGTATCTGGACCTGAATGTTTCAGCAGAGCCATGATAAGTCTCCAACGTATCTATAATTTTTTATTGCTCCATGCTATATTATCTACGGTTTTGGACATTATTGGGCTTTATTATCCACTTTTATATTATTTTTGGGACTAACCTATTAACTGGAGGCCCAGCCCAGAATTGCTGTTTTTTGCCTGTTTTAGGGTTTCGAAGAAAAGGAATATCAAACGGAGTCCAAACGGAATGAAACCTTCAGGAATGTGATTTTCTCATCGAATACAACTCAGGAGACTTGGACCCTACGTCAAGGCACGTAACAGGAGGCCACGAGGTAGGGGGGCGCGGCCTACCCTACCAGGCGCGCCCCCACCCTCGTGGGCCCCCTGTTGCTCCACCGACGTACTTCTTCCTCCTATATATACCCATGTACCCCCAAATGATCAGATATGGAGCCAAAACCCTAATTCCACCACCGTAACTTTTTGTATCCACGAGATCCCATCTTGGGGCCTGTTCCGGAGCTCCGCTGGAGGGGGCATCGATCACAGAGGGCTTCTACATCAACACCATAGCCTCTTCGATGAAGTGTGAGTAGTTTACTTGAGACCTACGGGTCCATAGTTAGTAGCTAGATGGCTTCTTCTCTCTTTTTGGATCTCAATACAATGTTCTCCCCCTCTCTTGTGGAGATCTATTCGATGTAATCTTCCTTTTGCAGTGTGTTTGTTGAGATCGATGAATTGTGGGTTTATGATCAAGTCTATCTATGAATAATATTTGAATCTTCTCTGAATTCTTTATGTATGATTGGTTATCTTTGCAAGTCTCTTCGAATTATCAGTTTGGTTTGGCCTACTAGATTGATCTTTCTTACAATGGGAGAACTGCTTAGCTTTGGGTTCAATCTTGCGGTGTCCTTTCCCGGTGACAGTAAGGGCAACAAGGCACGTATTGTATTGTTGCCATCGAGGATAACAAGATGGGGTTTTCTTCATATTGCATGAGTCTATCCCTCTACATCATGTCATCTTGCTTAAGGCGTTACTCTGCTTTTAACTTAATACTCTAGATGCATGCTGGATAGCAGTCGATGAGTGGAGTAATAGTAGTAGATGCAGGCAGGAGTCAGTCTACTTGTCTCGGACGTGATGCCTATATACATGATCATACCTAGATATTCTCATAACCATGCTCAATTCTGTCAATTGCTCAACAGTAATTTGTTCACCCACCATAGAATACTTATGCTCTCGAGAGAAGCCACTAGTGAAACCTATGGCCCCCGGGTCTATCTTTATCATATCAATCTCATACTGGATTGATACCTTGGTTCTCAAAAACTGAGGGAAATACTTACGCTACTTTGCTTCATCATCCCTTCCTCTTCGGGGAAAACCAACACAGTGCTAAAAGAGGTAACAAGCCATCAGGGCCGCGGAAATCTCTCGCAACTTCAGGTTGGCGACTAAGGTAAGTAAGTTCACCGGTGAATGCAAACCTGAAACTTGGCTAGAGAACTACTTAGTGGCTGTTCAGATTGGTGGTGGTAATGATGATGTAGCCATGAAACATCTTCCTCTGATGCTGGAAGGGTCATCCAGGGCTTGGTTGAATCAGTTGGCTCCTGGCAGTATTTTCAGTTGGGAAGAGTTGGCCCGAGTGTTCGTTAGGATGTTTGAGGGCACCTGCAAGTGGCCCGCAGGGCTGACAGAATTGCAGCATTGCATTCAGAAACCGAATGAAACTTTGAGGGATTATATCCAGAGATGGACCACTTTGCATCATACAGTGGAAAATGTGTCGCAACACCAGGCAGTTTGCGCCTTCAAGGAGGGCGTTCGGTACAGAGAGCTTAACCTGAAATTCGGTCGGACAGGAGATATGACCCTGGCCCGGATGATGGAAATAGCCACTCGGTACGCTAACGGCGAAGAAGAGGACCGAGTCCGCAGTGGCAAGAACAAACCAGTCGCCCAAGACATCGGAGGAGGGAATTCCAATCGGAAACAGAAGCGCAAAGCCGAGCCCGCAGGTCCTTGTGAAGCTGCAGTTGTAACCCAAGGAAAGTTCAAGGGAAAGCTTAAGGGGCCATGGATCCCCAAGAAAGTGAAAGATCAAGAAGGAAATGATGTGCTAGATTTACCGTGTCATATACACACCAAGAAGGATGAAGAGGGGAACCTGATTTATCCCAAACATACCACTCGATAGTGTCGACTCCTTATCCAGCAATTCCGAGAGGGACAACCCAGGGAGAAATAGAAGGAATATGATAAGGATGAAGACAAAGAGGAGGATGATGCTTTCCCCAACATCAATGCCAGTTTGGTGATTTTTGCTGACGTTGAGAGCAGAAGTCGACTGAAAGTCATCAACAGAGAAGTAAACATGGTTGCCCCGGCAACGCCAACATATTTGAAGTGGTCTAAGACTCACATTACATTCGACCAATCTGACCATCCGGCACGCGTTCCTATGCCAGGGCGGCAAGCATTGGTGGTCGACCCAGTCGTTGGGGGCACTCGGTTGACCAAAGTTCGGATGGATGGTGGCAGTGGCTTGAACATTTTCTATGCTGAGACTGTCCGAGAGATGGGCATCCCGATATCCAAGCTCAGTGAAAGCAATATGCGCTTCCACGGGTCATCCCTGGGAGGAAAGTTGATTCACTCGGCCAGATCACTCTTGATGTGGTTTTCGGTGATTCGAAGAATTATCACAAAGAAAAGTTGACATTTGAAGTTGTGGATTTTCACAGTGCTTATCATGCTATTCTGGGCAGGCCTGCATATGCCCGCTTCATGGCTCGACCATGTTACGTATACCTCAAGCTGAAGATGCCTGGTCCCTAGGGTGTGATTACGATCACTGGTAATCGGCAGAGAGCAGATGAGTGTTTCTAGAAGGGCTCAAAGATTGCCGATGAATAGATGGCAGTAGTGTAAATGCAAGAATACCAGAAGAACGCAGATCCGAGTGATTTGTTACGTGCCAAGAAGCCTGCTTCAGAATCTGCATTTCAGTCGTCTGGTGAAACAAAGCAAGTTCACATTCACCCGACCGATCCTAATGCTGCTCCGACTCATATCTCAACTACACTCGACAACAAATAGGAAGAAGCACTCATCCAGTTCCTCCGTGAGAACTAGGACATCTTTGCATGGAAGCCTTCTGACATGCCAGGTGTACCTAGGGGACTGGCTGAGCACCATTTGCAAGTCGACCCGAAAGCAAAACCTGTCAAAGAGCATCCCCGTAGGTCCGCCATGAAGAAGAGGAAGGCAATTGGCGAAGAGTTGGTTCGGCTTCTGGCAGCTGAGTTCATCCGCGAGATATACCACTCCGAGTGGCTCGCCAATGTTGTCATGGTCCCTAATAAAGATGATTCACTTCGCATGTGTATCGACTTCAAGCATATCAATTGGGCCTACCCGAAAGATCATTTCCCTCTACCCCGCATCGATCAAATTGTCGACTCGATTGCAGGATGTGAGTGTTTGTCCTTCTTGGACGCTTATTCCGGGTACCATCAGATCCAACTGTATGGCCCCGACGAAATAAAAACAACTTCCATCACCCCTTTCGGGTGCTTTTGCTATGTTACCATGCCCTTTGGTCTCAAGAATGCTGGTGCCACGTTCATGCGCATGATTCAGAAGTGCCTGCTCACTCAAATCAGTCAGAATGTGGAAGCGTAGATGGATGACATTGTGGTCAAGTCACGTAAAGGTTCCGACCTACTGACTGACCTTGCCGAAACCTTTGCCAATCTAAGAAGATATGATATCAAGCTTAATCCGTCAAAGTGCACAATTCGGAGTCCCAGGAGGAAAGGTCCTCGGTTTTCTTGTTTCTGAACGAGGGATCGATGCACACCCAGAGAAAGTCGGTGCAATCCTCCAAAATGAAACGCCCTGTGCGTGTGCACAATGTTCAGAAGCTTACTGGTTGTTTGGCTGCTTTGAGTCGATTCATTTCTCGTCTCGGTGAAAAGGCATTGCCGCTTTACCGACTGATGAAAAAGTCTGACAAGTTCGAGTGGACTCCAGAAGCTGAAGCAGCATTTGTAGAGCTCAAAGCCTTGCTTTCCACCCAGCCGGTGCTTGCTGCCCCAGTCAGCAAAGAGCCTCTACTACTGTATATTGTGGCCACGGGACACGTTGTCAGCACTGTGCTCACGGTCGAGCGGGAAGAAGAAGGCAAAGCCTACAGAGTTCAACGCCCAGTGTACTATATTTCTAAAGTCTTGACTCCATCCAAGCAGAGATATCTGCACTATCAGAAGCTTGTTTATGGAATTTATTTGACCACAAAGAAAGTTGCACATTATTTATCTGACCACTCGGTTTCAGTCATCAGTGATGCTCCATTATCATAAATTCTGAACAAGAGAGATGCAACTGGTCGAGTGGCAAAATGGGCGATTGAACTCCTTCCGTTGGATATCAAGTTCGAGGCAAAGAAAGCAATCAAGTCCCAGGCAATTGCAGATTTCCTCGCCGAGTGGATTGAACAGCAACAACCGACTCAGATTCACTCGGAGCATTGGACTATGTTCTTTGATGGATCCAAGGTGTTGAATGGTTCTGGTGCTGGAGTAGTCCTGGTGTCCCCGCGAGGCGACAAACTCAGTTATGTTCTCCAGATTCACTTTGATTCCTCCAACAATGAAGCCGGATATGAGGGACTTATGTACAGGTTGCGTATGACCGTTACACTCGGCGTCCGCCGCCTAATGGTTTACGGTGACTCAGATTTAGCGGTGAATCAAGTGATGAAGGAGTGGGACATCAGGAGTCTGGCCATGACCAGCTACTGCAATGCAGTGAGGAAGTTGGAAAAGAAGTTCAAAGGGTTAGAGCTCCACCACATACCCCGAATCAAGAATCAAGCAGCTGATGACCTGGTGAAGATAGGTTCCAAGCATGAGCCTATTCCCGGCAATGTGGTTTTAGAGCATCTACACACCCCGTCAGTTCAAGAGAATCCCTTCACAGAAGAGCCTCCACAACCCAAAAGTTCTACTGATCCAACTGAAGTCGAAATCCTAGCCGTGGTCGACCTGATCATGGAGGTTTTAGTCATCACTGCCAACTGGACAGTGCCATATATTGCATATCTGCTCAGGAAGGAGCTTACGGAAGATGAAGATGAGGCCCGTCAGATTGTCCGACGATCCAAAGCCTTTACCGTGATAAGTGGACAACTTTACAGAGAGAGTATTACTGGAGTTGCTCAGCGATGCATCACACCACAAGAAGGTTGAATGATTCTCAATGATATCCACTCGGGGACCTGTGGTCACCATGCGTCCTCTCGGACAATCATGGCCAAAGCATACCGAGCAGGTTTTTACTGGCCGCGAGCAAATGAAATGGCAAAAGAAATAGTCAACAAGTGTGAGGGCTGTCAGTTCTACTCCAACATGTCCCACAAACCTGCATCAACCTTGAAGACCATTCCACTCGTCTGGCCATTTGCTGTTTGGGGATTGGATATGGTTGGACCTTTGAGGACCGGCAGGAGCGATTTCACTCATTTGCTTGTGGCAATCGACAAGTTCACCAAATGGATCGAAGCCAAACCTATTAAGAATCTAGATTCAAGCACTGCCATCAGTTTCATCAGAGAGCTGACATTCAGATATGGAGTCCCTCACAGTATTATCACAGATAATGGCTCCAACTTTGATTCTGATGAGTTCAGAGCATTTTGCGCCTCCCAAGGTACTCGGGTCGACTACGCGTCTGTCGCGCATCCTCAGTCGAATGGGCAGGCAGAGACAGCAAATGGTTTGATCCTCCAAGGGCTGAAACCCCGGTTGATGCATGACCTCAAGCATGCTACAGGTGCTTGGGTAGACAAGTTGCCATCAATCCTTTGGGGGTTGAGGACAACACCAAATCGGTCGACTTGTCAGACTCCCTTCTTCATGATCTATGGGGTTGAAGTCGTGCTACGAAGCGATTTGCTTCACAATGCGCCCCGAGTGGAACTTTTCTCAGAAGCTGAAGCAGAGTAGGCTCGACAAGATGCTGTTGACCTTCTCGAAGAAGAGAGGGAGATGGCCTTGATCCGGTCGACCATTTATCAGCAAGACCTCCGTCGATTCCATGCCAGAAATGTAAGAGGTCGAGCATTTCAGGAAGGAGACCTTGTGCTTCGACTGGATCAACAACGGCCTCACACGCTTGCTCCTGCTTGGGAAGGCCCCTTCATCATCACCAAGGTGCTCCACAACGGAGCGTATCACCTCTACAATGTGGAACAGAAGAAAGATGAGCCACGCGCTTGGAATGCGGAGCTGCTCCGCCATTTTCATACTTGAACGTTCAGACTGATGAGATGTAATAAGAAGTACCTTTTAGATTGATAATCAAAGATGCAATTTTATAGTCTCTTAAATGATCGTTGTTGCAAATGCATGTGTTCAAAACCCCCCCAGTGGGTGGCTTAGCCGCGAACCTGATTCACCTAAGTTTCAAAACTACTCTGAGTGGTGAGCAATCTTCTCACTTGGGGGCTTAGCCGCGAACCTGATTCGCCTAAGTTTCAAAACTACTCCAAGTGGTGAGCAATCCTCTCACTCGGGGGCTTAGCCGCGAACCTCATTCGCATAAGTTTTAAAAACTACTCCGAGTGGTAAGCAATCTTCTCACTCGAGGGCTTAGCCGCGAACCTGATTCGCCTAAGTTTCAAAACTACTTCGAGTGGTGAGAAATCCTCTCACTGGGGGATTAGCCGCGAACCTGATTCGCCTAAGTTTCAAAAATCCTACCGATTGGAGAGCAATCCTCCCACTCGGGGGCTTAGCTGCAGTCACGTACTCGCCTAAGTTTTAAAAATCCTACCGAGTGGAGAGCAATCCTCCCACTCGGGGGCCTAGCTACAGTCCCGTACTCATCTAAGTTTTAAAAATCCTATCGAGTGGAGAGCAATCATCCC